>NC_053468.1:9341572-9624072 GCF_015227805.2 Hirundo rustica | reverse complement strand
CACTGAACTAGAGAGACAGAAAGTAAATCTATAAATAGCAGTTTTACTTGTCTCCATGAGCCACTGAAGGATAACCAATATTGAGCAGCAAATGCAATGTTTAGTCTCTGAAACCAGTGGAACGCATCTCCTGCGAGATCAGAAGTGCTGCCCGATGATGAAAGGGACAGACGGGGGGAGCTCAGTGGGCAGGAGAGTCACTGTCCTGGCAACAGCACTGGCTGTGTTTGCACAAGGAAATAAGACATTAAGTTCTCAGTCCTTGAGATGCTGAAAGCACCACAGCACAAAGTCACCTGAGACCAAAGCCACCTCTGTGCAGAAGCCAGCAATTCCTGGGGAATCCCAGCACTGAAACAGATACTGTGATAAAATGAGAGCTTCTCCATTTGATACTAATCATATGTGAGAACTAAGTGTTCAGCCAGAGTGGACGAGTTTTGAAAGGACCTGAAGGGCAGGGATGCTGGAGCCGTGGCTTCCAGGGGCCCTGGTGATGGCAAAGCTTGGTTACTGCATGGCAAGGAGCTACAAAAGACCTATCAGCACAGAATGGATCAGCTCTCTCAGGAGCCATTCAGCACTCTGAGAAGTTCCTGCTGGTTAAAATAGAATATCTGAAAAACTGTAAATAGCTTTGGAAACACAGCTCAGAGACGAGTGGAGAGGAATGGAGAGTGGGATCATAAGCCAAGGCAATAGGAGACAAGGATGGTGAGAAAAATGTGGGAGATTCCACACCACTGCAGAACTGTCAGTTAATACTGGAGGCTTCTGTAGGCCAAAGAGGTCCAGAAATGTCTCAGATGACATGAGGATTCCTGGGTCCCTTTTGCAGTAGAAACCAGGAGATAATTGCATTTATCTATTTGCAGTCTGCAATTGGGAAGGGGTATCTGCTGCTCTCTCAGCCTACTCAGCTTCTGGTGATAAGATGCAGCTTTTTGACCATGGACAACCAGCAAGGAGAAACAGGACCATGCTTGATCTTTTGGTTACCCTGGTTAGTGCCAGCTGGACTCTTGGTCTGGCCCCCAGCCCCTGGCTCAAGCCTTTACCATGACTGACTCCACAAGCTGAGGGTTACTCAAAGCTGTTGTGTTCCCCCTCCAGGAAAAGTCAGGCTTCCATCACACAACAGCAAGTACAACTGAAAGCACAAAGCATGCCTTCAACTACACAGATTAACTCCTTAAACTGAAAATAAATGATGGAACATAAAGAACAAGACACAAAGGATATATTTTTTACATTGCTAAGAAAAGAGAAAAAGCCCACCCCAGATAACACAAGGTGCATAAATGTGACTGTCTACTTAAAAAGTAGCTCAGATGAGTCAGACAAATGGGTGACACAAGGAGGCAACCAGCTCAATTCCCTGTCTCCTGCAGAGACACCAGCAGCACACCCCTGACTGCACACACTCATCCCTGTCTCCACACACTTCCTGCAGCCCAAGGACTTCTGAGCCAGAGGTGGGGCTTTTGTCATCTAAAGCTGGGCATGGATCTTTTCCCCGTGAATTTGAAAATAGGATGGAGGTTGTATTTATTCCCTAAACTGAAGAACAAATCAACATCTTTCCAGCCCATAAGTTTCAAAATAGCAATTTACTGGTACCCAAGTGTCTTGCTCACCCTTGGCCACAGTGATGGATTTCACTAAGAGCTGAATTCTTTTATCAGTGTGTTTCTCTCAGCTAATTTAGCACAGGTGATATCGTCCTCAGTGACAACCCTGGCAGCTGCCCCCTCCTCATGTCAGCAAACCCAGCACTGTCTTCCCCCTGTCCCCAGCACACACTGAGCCCAAGCTGCAGGGGCTGTGCCTGGGATGGGCAGCCAGTCCTGCCTCCAGAGTCCTGGCAAAGCTCAGTTTCTGCCAGGCCTGTCCTGAGCTCTGCTGTGGCCCTGCTGGGAACAGGGCTGGCCCCCAGTGGGCTCCTTCCACGCAGGTCAGGACAGCGTCAGATGGTGACGGCTGCAAACCAGTGACCTACATTGCCAGTCCCCAGAGCCATCTGAGACCCCACCGTTTCTCATTAGCAACAGATTCTTATTTATTTCACATAGTCACTGGCTTCTGCCAACAGACAGCACACTCCTAATTAAAAGCTGACTTCTTTCATAACCTATGAAGTCCTGCTTCCACCTCTGCCCCAAGGTGCAGGGAAATGTGAGCTTCTGTGTGTCCTCCATTTAGAGGCAGGCTCCACAGACAAAGCAGAGATGTGTTTTCTCTTATTTTTTTTTAAAGACAGCATAAAGCAGCAAAGTTTGAAGGACATTCAACATTTATGCTGTGTGCCCACTTAATATCACAAGGGACTTTCCATGGGAGCAAAGGTTTTCTTAATAAAGGGTCTCATTGGCCGGCTGGATCAAATCATGTATACACTGATATCTTGCTTCTGGCAATACCTTAAACCCCCAGTTAGGCGAGTGTAGAGATTGCAGTGGCCTTGAAACTGTAGCATGGTTTATACATGGTGTACACATCTTTGAGGATTTGGAGAAATCTACAAGGGATCTAATGCTTTTCCACCTATTGACATTTACAAAGCAGTTTAAATCATGCATGAGAGGCCTCAGGCACATGTAGTTCACAAAACATAACTCTGTGCTCCCAGGGAATTGGAGCTGACCACGGCTCTTTATTAGAACCGACAGTGAAAGACAGCTCGTGCAGAACCCGAACCAGGGGTGCAATGCAGAGATGACAGACTTAATGCCACTGGATGTATTATGCAGATTACCCAACCCAAGCCTTGCTTGTTAAATAAGTTTCATGCTTTCCTCACTCCCACTGCCCCTCTTAGGAAATATCCTCCCTGGCTTTATCAAGGGAGCTGTTTCCTAAATTCCTTGATCAATCACCTGCTTTCCAGGACTTCAGACACACCGAGTTAGCTCTGAAGATAAGACAGCGATGCTTAAAGAGTAGAAAACAGTTAAACCTTTGCACCTATTAGCACAGCAGTGCCAGGAACAGAGCAGATGAATACCTTAAAAACTTAACAGCTGTTTTGCTGATGAAAGAATAGGAGGGATTTTAAGGAATCCATCATCCCTGGCAAGTCACCTTGTAGCTGAGAATTCCCAGCGCAATGTGATTTTTGAATGTATGCTTTAACTGTGTACATTCAAATGAAGAGCAAAATCCTCAAATCCTTGCCCAAGTTTTGACCAGTTTTTAATTAAGCTCTGAAACTCTCTAAGACAGATTATCTGAGAATCAGCCTTTCCACTAGGAGAAAGAGATTTTTTTGTCATTTGATTGTATCTTAAAGCTCGTAAATGGTGCTTAAAACACACCTGTACAGGACAGCATTCTACGTTCCTCACGTAGAAGTGTCACTTGTGAAGCCCCTCTTTTGGTGACCCCTGCTCAAACAGGCATTTTCACTGAATCCACCTGGACTCAGACACACACCTGGGAAGTTCCATGCTGTACACAGGGCGTTTGTTTGGAGATGTGAATTTAAACCACTGACTAAGCACACTGACAGGCTCCTGGCACTGCACGTTCCAGTGTCCACCCATGTAAAGATTGCATTTGAATACATATATAAAATAAAATTTTAAAAAAAAAAATCCACTCAAAATTAATAAACACAAGTTTGTGTATAGAATGCATGCAAACATGTACACTCAGATGTAAGTTTTTAATATATTATATTCCATATGCATGTGCTTTTATTTTAAAACTAATTGAAGGAAAATAAAGTTTTTTTGAAAAAGCAGAGCTTTGCAGTAACATATCTGACTTATTAGGTTTTCCTTAGCAGCAAGCTAGGTCACATTAGGCTTGACCTAATACAAATACGTTGCTCAATATCACACTTTCAGGGCCACAGAAGTGCTACTGGTACACTGAAATTACTGTTTTGTTGCCTTTTAAATTTTTTTTTTAATGAAATAGGAAACAGAAACAGATGTAGACTAACTACTCTACTTAAGGGGAACAAAGGAAAAGGAATGTCTTCCACAACACCAATTTGATTTTCCTTTAAATCCCCAACTCCAAAAAGCCATGAAAGCCCCTCCCAAAAGGGATGTGATGAATATCAGCACAAACAAGCTTAATACAGAGCCCATTTCCAGCCTGCTTTTGTTACTGGTGGTAAAACACATGGCAAGGCGTAAGAGCTGACACCAGTGGAGACATAGGAGGCATTTAACTCTCACATATAGAATGATGGAGCGACCCCACCTCCTCAGAAATGAGGCTGAGCACACAGCAACCAACGATTGTAGCGCTCGATTCACGGCTGAGGGAAACCAGCAAAGAGGTTATAACTGCCTTCAGTGCTACTGGATCAGGGCCCTAAATAGAACAGGCACCTGCACATGGTAGTGGGAGAGAAGTTAAATCTGTTCAGCTCCTTTGTTCCCAGGTTTTTCTAAAATACCTTTGCCATGGATACTGCAGCTTTCTCACTGGAGAGAGGGTGCTCCGGGTCAGTGCCTCCTCAGCGGCTCCTCAGGGCAGGGCTGCAGCCGCAGCTCAGCTCATCTCACCCAGCACAGCCCCACAGAGTCACAGCAGCACAGAACATCCTCCGCTGGAAGGATCCCCCCGGGATCATCCAGTCCAACCCTTGTCCCTGCACAGACACCCCAACAATCCCACCCTGGGCATCCCTGGGAGCTCCTGGAGCTGTGGCAGCCTCAGGCTGTGCCCATTCCCTGGGGAGCCTGGGCAGTGCCAGCACCTATGGGGGAAGAACCTTTCCCTGAGATCCAAGCTGGGCAGCAACAGCAGCTCCCAAGCAGTTTTACTCATTCCTGCACTCGCCCACTGCATTGTCTCAAGTTTATACTTCTTCAGCCACTGTGTATGTTAAAGCCAAGATAAATTTACAATTGCCATAGGTTTTCAACAGATAAAAAAATTGCTTTAGAAATCTTGCTCTCAGTTCATATCAGATAAGAAACACTAAAATTAATTTTACAGTGCACCTAACCATTATTTTATACATAGAGTGATGACTGTGATACAGGCTGGTCTACCAGCTAAATGCCATCATAGTTGGCCACCTAGTCTCCCCCACTCGGGAGAACAGCAGTAAAACACCAGTGAAAGACTGGGATAACTCATCAACTACCAACCAAACTGCTGCAAATGCCCTATGAGCTTTAAACACTGAAATTCATCACACATGTCAAAATTCTGATGTTGAACCATTTGCAGAATGTTGAAAATTGGCAGAGAATAAATACTGAGAGAGGAAAAAACCCCAAAATCAAATAGTCACCTCAAACTGTATGAGGGAGGCTGTAAACTGATGACTCAGAGATTGAGGATGGGTTTGCATATTATACCAATTCACTCCTCAAATGAAACTCCAAAGAGCTTACTAATATCAAAACAGTTCATCTGAAAAATAGGCAGAGATTATTTAGCAGAAATAGCAAGGAAAAACTATCTTGTATCAGTAAAGCTGACATGTCAGCAGCTTCTTTGATCAAATTGCAGCTAAACTCAGTGCAAATGTAGTTGCAGTATGAAATAAGCCAGGATTGTTTACCTTCAATAGTCTATAAATATCCTTCTAAGGGTAGAACAGCTGCTTTACTGAGAAGTGCACAGATGCAGTTACAACTTCTCATCTATAATTACAAGAATAAACTGTATCTCACATTTCTTTCATTTCCAGGTCTTTGATGTTACATCTGATAGAGTAACAATGAGATGGAGAGACCAGCACGGGTGAGTCTGGCAGCTTCAGTGGTTCAGTTTAGCCAGGCCCAGGGCAGGGTCACCTGTGGGCACTGCTCAGGAGGGACACCGCAGGGCAGGGTCACCTGAGGGGACACCGCAGGGCAGGGTCACCTGTGGGCATTGCTCAGGAGGGACACCGCAGGGCAGGGTCACCTGTGGGCACTGCTCAGGAGGGACACCGCAGGGCAGGGTCACCTGAGAGGACACCGCAGGACAGGGTCACCTGAGGGGACACTATAGGACAGGGTCACCTGTGGGTACTGCTCAGGAGGGGACACCGCAGGACAGGGTCACCTGAGGGGACACCACAGGGTAGGGTCACCTGTGGGCACTGCTCAGGAGGGGACACCGCAGGGCAGGGTTACCTGAGAGGACTGCTCAGGAGGGAACACTGCAGGACAGGGTCACCTGAGGGGACACCGCAGGGCAGGGTCACCTGTGGGCACTGCTCAGGAGGGACACAGCGGGACAGGGTTACCTGAGGGGACACCGCAGGACAGGGTAACCTGTGGGCATTGCTCAGGATGGGACACCGCGGGACAGGGTCACCTGAGGGGACACCGCAGGAGAGGGTTACCTGTGGGCACTGCTCAGAAGGGACACCGCAGGGCAGGGTCACCTGTGGGCACTGCTCAGGAGGGACACCGCAGGGCAGGGTCACCTGAGGGGACACTACAGGGCAGGGTCACCTGTGGGGACACTACAGGGCAGGGTTACCTGAGGGGACACCGCAGGACAGGGTTACCTGAGGGGACACCGCAGGACAGGGTTACCTGTGGACACTCAGGAGGAGACACCGCCATCCATCCCTCTGTGAGGGAGAGACCTCCTGGGGAGAGGCAGGGCCGGAGCTGGAAGCTGCAGGCGCACGGATTCCCCCCGCTGAGGCAGTTTTGGTGACGCAGCTGTAAAAGCCACCCCCACAGCAGCAATCCAACACCAGGGGTGCTGGAGCCATCGGGGCTCAGCCCTGCTCGGGCAGGGAAGGAGCCCGAGCTGCTGCCGATCCCCGTGAGTGCCGCTCACCCTGAGGGCAGCCGCAGCCACGGCACTCCCTGCGGCCCTGCCTGCGCGGAGAACAGCGGCCAGCGCTTGGAATCAACATTCTTGTGGGTCCTTTCCAGCTCAGGATACTCCAGAATTGTGTGAAAAACAAGCGTGGCTCTATCACAGCCGTGCTCGTGTGGGAGGATGGGCCAGGCCGGGAGCTCAGCTGCATGGATCAGGCTGCAAACATTGCGGAGTAACGTGGGACTGCTGCCCGCTGCCCAAACGGCTCCTTCCCTTCCCTTTGATCCAGCAGCTCATTTAAAACATTTCTGTCTGTCCTGTGAGTGCTTCGTTGTCATCTCTGGCCGGTCCCCAGTCTGTCACTAATTGGCACCGCTGTTGTCAGGCTTGGGAATGAGGCCAGGGCCAGAATGGGCAAGAAAAATAATCCCCTGCTCATTCCCCAAAATGGCTGGTTCTCATTGGGAGCACTGCTGATACACACACACACGGAAGGCGACAAAAATCTGCTGCTGCCCCTGTTCTCTGGGAACCCAGCTCACTCTCAGGGGATATCGATCTCAATACGCTATTTAAAAACGCATTAAATACATTTTTTTCTCTCTCTATTTGATAGATATAATTATGCCAGTCCCTAGAACAACATGCCTGTTTGTAGACTGCCTTCAAAATCATCTAATTTGTATTGCCAGATGGTATGAATGATTGCTACAGATAAACTTTGGATACGTTCCATTATTAATTGACAGAAGCATGGTCACAGCAGAACGCTTATCCCACACTGCCTAGCTGACAATTAATGGTTAAAAGATGAAACTGCTGAAGAAAAAATGAGCCCCCTGAGTTCCAAGTCCCATTTTATAGCCTTGAGAACTAAATTTAAATAACCAAAATGTATTATGCTCTCAGATCTCTCTACCAACCTCCTTGCACTTGTGCAATTCCCAGCTCTGCCAATAGCTCTTTACAAATGATGGGATGCAGGCTTGGTGTGCCATCCAGTGGGATGGAATGGGTGGAGTGTGACAGTCTTATGGCAGGTTCAAGAAATCACAGTTGTAACAAGCAAATGTCTCCACTGAGGCTCACTGCAGATGGCTGGTTTGGAGCTCATCTTCCACAGAAAACACAAACTATTGCAACAAAGAGCACCAAATGCTGGGTGTTGTAGACACGACGCTTGCACTCAGAGCAATGGTGAAGTCACCAGGAAATGAGAAAACCTCAGATCTATGTGTTTTAGAACACTGATTTCTAATGAGCATGTCCTCAGGGAATTAAGCAAAAGCTGAGAAAAAGCCAAGTGTTTACTGATAAAACTTTTTCATCTTTCAAGCTTATTCCACACAATATACACAGACAGAACCTTTTTTTAAAAAGGAGACAAACTTTTTAAAAAGGAATTCCCAGATTTGGGATGAAGAACATTCACCAGCGACACAGACCTGAAATACAAACAGATGATGAAAGGTGCACTAAGATGTAAAAAAAGAAAAGGAAATGCTTTTTAGCTTCTTGACTTGCAATGTTTTTTCCTCTTAGTACCTACTGAACAGCATGACATATCCTAGAAACAATATTTATACTTATAGCACAACTTTCATCTGCAAACTCTTTCATGTCATATAGATTTGCACACTCCTTTTCATAAACACATATCCTGAGCATAAACAGCTGAAAAGGTAAATAAATTACTTTTCCTGAGGTAGGACAATATGACAAGCTGGCAGAGAACACCTGTACTATATATGACCTAGAGACTGCTGTGAACAGGGCTCCAGCAGTTCACAGAATGGGTTCTGCAGAGATGGGGAAGGAAACAAAAATCCCAAGTAAAGCCTGACTGGTGCAGGCTGAGAACCTCTTCCCTGCCCTGCTGTGCACACAGAATGGCTATAATGATATGCAGTGATCACAAAAATCCCAGTTCAAAAGCTGAGCTGTGGATCCAGGTCTTTAATGATGGTGAGACATTGATTTATATGTGCAGAAGCCAAACATGCCTGGCAAAAAGAAAAAAGAAGAAAGAAAAAAGAAAAACAAACAAACAAACAAACAAAAAAACCCCCACAATAAAAAACCCCACACCACCCACCCAAACAAACAAACAAAACCCCACAAACAAACAAAAAACACACAAAAAACCCAACACAACACCACCAAAAAAAAAAACAACCCAAAAACCCAACTTGTGAAGGGCACAGATTTCCTTTTTGTTTTATTTGAGTTTGGGTCCAGCCTCATGCTATGCTCTGGTGTGCTTCTGACCCTGTTCCTCAAGCCGAGGCATGGCTGCCTTTCCTCTGGCTGGTATCTGTGCCACAAACACAAAGGTGATACCCACAGTCAGCATCAGATCTGACTGTTCCCGACAACTCCTGTGATACAGCAACCTCAGGGACTCGAGGACACATCTGTGAGTAGATGTAGTAGCTGCCATCTGCACGAACTGCATTATTTAACTGCATTGGCACTGATTAACATTTGCTGTAACCTATGGTAATGGGCTCTGGGGGCTTTCCATGTCTGCTACACAGTGGCAGCTGATGTCTCCTGCTCCATCCTTAAAACAGGATGTTTTAATTTTTAATGGAGCACATGTTCGATTGGCTATACAAACAGGCTAATCTGCAAAGCATGTGCTCAATAACAAGCCAAGCTATGCAGCCAGAATAACAACGCTGCTTTGCCATGCACGAGATGCAAAAGGCTTCCTGCTCTGTGGCACCATCACTTAGCGCTGATGGTCAAGAGAAATGATTGTGCACGTTCCCCATTCCAACAGAAGCCCTCAGGAACTGCCTGTTCCTCAGCTGCACCTCGGGCTGCCAGCTCATTTCTCATTTGGGAAACTAAACTGGAGAGTTGATAAAGTTCAGGTGCTTGGAACAGCAATCATGGGGGTGCAGCAGAAGCATTTGGAGGCAAAGCTGAGAGGGGAGAGCTCAGCCAGGGCTAGCATGCAGGCGAGAGAAATCAGCTGGTGGGCATTTAGGCAGAGAGCAGAGCTGCGGACACTTCTCCACTGCTGGAAACAATGCATGAAAAAAATCTTACATGACCATTCCTCCTCTCAGACCTCTGTAAGATCTGCCACAGACACCATCCTCAGGGCTTGTCTCCTGAAATCACAATGTCAACATGGAACAGCCTAGGCAGCCCTCTGATCCTGCTCTGGCCTACATCCACCCCATGCATCCTGTTCCTGCTCCTGAAGAGAGGAGCATGCTCCAGAGGCTGTAACACAGAGTTTTAATCTGTTCCCACTCGGTGGAGGGAGGCTGCCACAGCCCCCAGGGCCCTTCCCTGGAGGAGGGTTTCTGAGGTGGGATACAGACCCTGACTGAAGTCCTGCAGCCAAACAGTCCACAACAGGCACATGCTAAGAAAGCAAAAGGGGAGAAGAATAAAGGTTTACGTGTTTCTTGGGGAGCCTTAAGCAGTTGGGTGGGAATCCAGGAATCTTGGGCCTTCAGGGTGCCTGTGAAAGCTCATCAGCTTATTAATTTCCCAGACTAAAGGAGTATGCTTCCGTTTCAGACTTTTTCTTTTAAAAATAATGTTTTCCACAGTTCAGTAGGGTTTTCATCTGTTTCTTTGAATCACTTGTTACCTCTGACCTGATTTGTCTACAGAATATGTCAAATCTGTAACAAGCACGGGCTGATTAAACGATTAATGGAATGCTATTTTAGGACAGCCTTGTCTTGCTCCAAACCTGTACTCATGACTGTTTCTGACGCATAAACATGAACTGACCTTTCAAAAAGGTCACTTTTATTTTTCAGTTTTCTTCCATGATGAATTATGCTTTTAAGAAAGACACTAAATTACGGAGCCTTTCATTAGACGTAAGAAAGGTGGAGGAATGTTAAGAGGAATTTCTTTCCTCTTCACAAAGTACATTTAGGAAGCTGCTTCATGACTGCATTAGTAAATACATCTACTGAGCTAATGAACACCTTTTCCTGCCTTAAGATATGAATTTTGAAGATACTAACTCAATTATCCCCCACATAAGTGGCCAGCCAGGTGTCAGTGCAAGAACTTCAGCACTGAGAAATATATTCTGTGTATGGAAGCAATAGGTCCATTTCCAGCAGTGTTCTGCTGCCAGAGAACAGACCTGGCATTCACCATTTGCCTGTGGTTACCCTGGAAGCACATGTGAAAAACCAGACTGTTATTGCTTATTTTAGGGTTTTGGAAGGTGATGGAATATTCCAAAAAACACATATAAAAAGCATTGTAAATTCTCTGTGAACTCAGAAGAAGGGCCAAAACATCCGCACACAGCAACCTAAAATCCCATTTGGTGAATGCTGCTCGGTCCTGGGTGGAACAACACAAGAAATCCCAGCCTGAACTGAAATGCTCCATCTCTCTCCCAGCAGCATTATCAGCCTGAGCTGAGCTCTACAACGAGATCTAAATCAGTGAGGGCAGTATTAGAGTTTAAAGATAAAGCAAGTATTGATTGGTGTGCTGACGCCCAAGCTTTGAACCCTTTTGATAAGAGACCTTGTCTATTTGAGAAGTCAAAAGCTCCCAGGATTGTAACCAGATTCTGGGAAGGCACAGTCTCCTGCCATGTCAGGGGGCAAACAGAAGATCTCTGGTTACCTTTCCTTCTATCACAACAGCCCTTACCATGTATGAAATAGTCCCCAGCACAGCAACAATTGTGTAAGCCCAACTCTCAGGCAGTCTGGAGAGAGAAAACTAGCGCCATGAAATTCAAGGCTCTACACAGTGAGAAAGCTGACTCCAGCTCATCTGTAACTCAGGAAGGTTTAGTCTGCCCTACAGAAACCAAAATGCTGCTACATTAATGCACAAGGGTGTCCTTTCCATCAAGTTACTTAATTAGCTTATCTGGAGGAAAAAACTATACCAATCAAATTAAATATTAATCACATATAAACTGCTGATCACAATCAGCTGGGGGTTCACACATGCAGAACGTAGGGATCGCAGTGTGATTTCTTTTCCCAGAGAGTTTCCTCCTGCTCTCTTTCCATTGCCAATTTAGCAAATTCATATAAGAAACAAAGCCTGAGTTTTCCAAGTACAACATGAACAACAGACCAGAAGTTTTTCTACACTAAAATATTGAACTAAAAATTCAGTTCCTTTAAATCTTTCTAAATCCTTGCCTCTGATTTGGTTCATTAATAAACATGCTGGTTTTGTTACAGGGAGTGACATATGGCATAATCCGCTAACAGGAAGAAGTATTTTGCATTTTATTGTAGAAAACAAACATGCAAACAGGTTTTCACAGATGGCTTTCTTAGCTTCTGGGAGGAAAAAAAAGCTTAATAATACTTGAAAACAATTCTTTACCCCCCCCTCCCTTCCTATAAGAAAAGAAGGAAAAAAATTTTGACTAGAACTGCTTTTCAATTAAAGTAAATTCTACTCTAGATCAGCTGTATCCCAGCTCTCCTCATACTACTGCTGCTTCTTTAGTTATGCATGAAATAAAAGCCTATCAACTTACCAGTATCTGACAATATGTGCCCAGGAAAAAGAAAACAAACAAAAAAGCAAACAAACAAAACCAAAAAACCCTGGCTGAAATTCTTATCTTTGGTTAACTGCTGAGTGCTGTGAGAAAACCACCAAAGTAACCACAGAAGGCTTTTAATCAGGAGGAATTTGGATCTCAGGAACTAGACTTCTGCCCATATTCCCTTATCACACTGCTGGCTTGATCACATGTGAGGATGTGAAATCTATGGTATGAAATAGCATTGGAAAAATAGTGTATTATTCAACATTTAAATTATGAATAAGCTGCAGTAAGTCTGAGAAATACCTCTGTATACATTGCAATACTTGCAAATGTAGGGCACCTTTCTCTTCTGGTCATTGTCCCTCAGACTTGTGATGCTGTTCCCTCGCCACCTTGTCTCTGCAGCTGCTCAGGAACAACAGGGACCTCACCCTGGCTCTCTCTGTGTGAGATCTGCAGGATCATTTTTCAGTTCTGTCCAGCATACCCAGCACTGTACATTCCCAAGGCAACCCAAGTCCCTGCCCACGGCATGAACACCCCTGCAGCAAGCACACACCTCCCTGTCTGTCGTGAGGACTGTGGTGTCTGTAAAGAACCACCAAGCATTATGTCCTACTGTAGTGCTTCAAAGCCTTTTGGGATCTAATGTCAACTAAATCCTTTAAAATACCTGCCATTTCCACCTCATTAAACCTCTGCCTACCTCAGCAGATGGTCCAGCCTAGAGAGGGAGGTGACCACTTCCCACGGGTGACAGTGAAGTTGTGCCTAACAGTGAGAGAAGTGTTTGAACAACTTGCTTGCCTGAGGTTGCAAATTCCACTCTACTCTGAGCAGAAAGAAGGATGCAAACCCAGCTGACTGCCTGGTCTAGTGGAACCCTGCCCATTGCAGGGAGGTGGAATTGGATGGTCTTTATAAGGTCCCTTCTAACCCAAACCATTGGAGGATTCTCTGACCTGCTCTGAGCACAGAAACCAGGTCCCTTTCCTGCACTCTGCAATGCTGCAGCTGTCCCTTCTTCACCCTCGGTGGAGGCAGAACTGCTCATCCATAGAGAGGCTGAAAGCTGTGGCAGTTCTGCAGGTGAGGTAACAGTGGAATCAAGAATGGTCCTGCCTATTAATTTCCACTTGTATCCCCAGGAGTATTCCAGAAGAGAGAAATACTCCTACAGCCCACCTTGCACTTTGGGAAGATCCCACACTCGCTAAGGGAGCGAAGCCTAGAACATTTGTTATTGCCATCCCAGTCTCATGGGAGTAGGAAAGACCCAGTTTCTGTGGGATGGGAAAGGGGGATCAGCTCAGTCCAAGGACTGCAGGATTCAGGTTTGCCCTATGCAACACTAACCCGGTGTTTGCAGAAGTTCCCTGTATTAGGTGTGCCTAAGCACTTGTGTCATTTAGGTGGTGAAAACAGCCAGCCTAATCCCTGTCTCTCTTTTGCATAAGGAATCTGAGCTGACGGCATTTAATCAGCTCCAAATTTACACTACTGATACCTTTTCCATTTAATCACGACTGCAGTCTTTTGAGAAGTAATTCCCTTTGGTTAAAATTAACAATGACAGGCTGTGTTTTTACACACTGTTGAAATGTGTAAAACAATCAGATGGAGAAAAAAAAAATATGCCCTCTTTTTTCCAAGCTGATTTATGATATCTATGCAAACCCTATTAAAGTTAAACCATGCTTTTCAATGAAATGAGGATTTCCAACAAGCTGCTCTCCATTTTATTTAAGGATCCCAATGACTGATACAAACAGTGGTAATCAGCTCTACTGCTAATACAGGATATTTGGGCTGAGAGATAACACTTAACCCCTAAGTGAGAAACAGCTCATAAATCACAGCCACTTTGTGGGGAAACTTAAGACCCTCTCTTGTGAGCAGAAATCAGATGATATCCTGCTGAGAGCCATTATACTCCTTTCTCCAAAATCTAAAGGTTAAACATAAAGAGAAATTAATGTAGAGAAGGATGGAGATCAGGGGAAGTGGGGACAGGAGTAGGTCGCTAAGAGGAATGCAAATACCTACATGATTGGGTTAATCTTATCACAACAGATAAGACAAAACTGGGGAGGACGTGGTTACAGCTTGCAGGAAGGCTCAACTCTGGGGAAGTGGCAGGGCCTGGCAGATGCCTTCTCACTGCCTCATATGTTGGATACACCCCCACACCTCCCAGCACCTGCAGAGGCAGCAGCACAAGTCCCTGCATGTCCCAGGCATGAGGACACGAAGGGCACATCAGGCTGTGCGAGGCTGTGGCTGTTACAAGCTCTGGGATAATGGGATACCCAGAGCTGGAAAAGGCCTTGGAACACACCCTTGTCTGGGGAAAACAACCCTGACTGGCACCAGATATGGAGCCAAACCAACAGGTACCAAGGGTTACCCAGAATCACAACACAGAGGATGAATTTGAGGCCAGCACTGGGTAGTATTGATTTAATCTTCCTAAATAAAGAAACACAAAAATCCAGTGAGGAATTTCTCTGTGTCCGGCACTAACAACTTTAGGAGACAGAAAATCAGTGGATTTGCTGGGGGGTCCTGTCCCACTGCATATCAGCAGCAAGGTTTGAACTGGTTCATCTCAGCCATCAAATACCCCCCCAAACTGCTCAATCACAACACACCAGCTGGAAATTATTCATTGCAACTGTTCCCTCGAGGATTCTACTGTGTTTTGGCCATGGAAAAGAGAGGTAAAAGCCACCACCAGCAGCCTCCACAGCCTGGGACTGTTGGTGTCTCTGCTGTGCCCAGGTGGCCAATGTCTCTCCCTGGTTCTGGCAAGGGTGTGGATGTCACAGGGGAAATCCCCCAGGAATGAAAACACCGTGGTACGATGACGTGGGGTTTGCAGGGTGGTGATGGGAGAAGAGTAGGAGAGCAAACACAGAGGGAACATCCCTTTGGAGAGGAGCAGAACCCTCTGGCTCTGCTGGTTTTCCTGCCTCCCAGCTGCACCTCACACAGGGCTTATCGCTCTGGGGCTGTGGGCTACGAGCAGCCAAGCCCAGCTAAAAACGCTTGTTTTTCTGGGAGCTGGTTGGAACTACGGTGTAGATAAACATGGACATTTCCTCCAAAGATTACACTCCACTACAACTTTTTCTGCCTGCATGTGCTGCTTGCAGAATGTTGAACTTGTTTCCAAAATAAATAGCTCCCAAAGAGGGTTTAATAGGGTTTGCTGTTTTCCAGAGGAAATAGATTGCAAACAAACAGTTTCCTGCTCCTATTTCAAACAAATTTTGGTCCAATTATTTTCTTTTTTAGCATAAAGCTAAATGGACTATTCTGCCCTGTCCCTGACTGAGTCCAAGCGTGATTTCTTTTGATTAAGCTTTTATGTTGGAAAATGCAGGGCTCTGGCGACAGAATGGACGGCTTGGGGAGAGGGGCAGCAATTTTTTTCTCCTTTTTTATTTTTTCCTCTTTTTTTTTTTTTTTTTTTTTAAATTGTGCCAAAGCTTGTCAGCATTCACTTTTGTGCCTGCTGTGCTTGAATAAAAACACTGAAGGAGGCAGGGGGTGGGAGGGAGGGGAAAACCCCCAAACAAAATAATCACTGTCCCCCATGCCCAGGGGAGGCTGGCAAAGAGGTGGGCAGAATTCAATAGCCTCTATGTAGGGCATATCTCAAGCACTGGATGAAGCCTGACTTCCGTTTTCTCCTTATTATTCTTACTAGGTTTATTTTTTTCCCTTAATCCAGTATTATTTATTTTTTTTTTCCCCCACTGGAGCAGTGACAATTAGTAGCAGTGGGGAGGGGAAACCTTGGCAGATTTCCCATCCTAACCTTTAATCCAAAACACAACTACACAACTTGTGGTCCAAAAGCTTCCTAAAATAAAGCTCCATCCTTTTCTTTGTTTAATTTATACACAGTGTTGATCAGAAAAGGGAAAGGGAGGGAAGGTCTCCTTGTTCCTCTTGATGGGAGTTGAATGTCATCATGTTCCTGGTATGGTGGGGAAAACTGGAAATTTGTCACTGTCTGGGTTAGTGGGGGTATTACCAAGAACCAAACCTCTGATTTCCTTGAAGATAAAGACCTTTATTTTGGCTGCAATATAGGAATGTACAAAACATGTTCTCATCTTCCAAGTCAAAGAAAGAAAGAAAGCAAGAAATCTGTTTCTATTTGTCTGGCTGTCTGTAGCCTAGGGGTAATAAATTCTATTGCAGGGACAAGGATGAAAACCAATGTTTTTCATTTCTGATATCTGGTTTAAAAAAAAAAAAAAAAAATCCAAGAAAAATCTTTATATGCCAGAGTCTGAACCAGCCTCCAAGGTCCTTCACAGAGGGAACCCTGGTGCAGGTTCTCAGCAAAGGCACCACCTCCCAGCCCTAATTACAGACAATTTTTTATATATATTTTTACACCTTTGACAGATCAAGAGAGAGGCATGTGCCTTGGTAATTACAGCACAAGTCTGGAAGGTTTCATTTTTCTACTGATTTTTATTAATGACCTTGGGCAAGTCACTTGATACCTCTGCCAAACTTTCTGCTTGGAATCAAGACCCCAGTTATACAGTAAGACTCCAGAAGCAGAGAAAGAATGTCTGTGAGCATCTCCTCAGGAGGATTCAATGTGTTTGCTTGGGAAACCATATCTGGGTGGGCTTTTCAGTCTGGGAAAGGCTGCAACAGTGGGGTGCTGTCTTAGTTTGGATATCAGATATTAAACTGTATCACTGCTTGGACTCATACTCACAGAAAAAACAATTTAATCAGAAGTCCTCTTACTTTTCTTCAAATAATTTGCTCCTGGGAAGGCAGAGCAGCTTCCAGTCTATTCCAGGTTCATCTCACATGTGCCCTGTGCTGCTTCTCAGCACGGAAATCAATTCCACCTCTAAGAGCCAACAGGTGCACATGACAGGTTCCACCTGATACACAGCAAAAGGCCTTGAGACACATAAGTGACTACCAAATACCTGCTAGAGAGAGAGAAACTCAACTCTTTGGTGGCTTTTAACTTAATATTTCTTAATTAAAATAAAATTGAAGAGAGGGGAGAGAAAAAAAATCCAGCCTTTAATTGTGTCAGCCATGGAAGAAATCTGAGATTGAGGGCTCCAGAGAAGAGAAAGTCCTTTTGGATTAAAACTCTACATTTTATATTTTATCTCCAAAAGGCTATAAATGAGGTTTGGGATTTAAAAAAGATTTCATATGATTTTGTAATTACCCAAGTTACTATTACCTGATTAACACAGGAATCCTAATAGTCTGTTGCACTTTCATTTCTCCAGTTGTGGTTGTCATGGGGCTTGGCACCTGTCACCTGTTCATTTACAGGCATTTTAATTAACCTACATTATGTATGCTTTTTTTTTTTCCCTTGGATTTAGTGCCTGAATTTCATATTAAAAAATAAAGTTAATAGCTACCTGAAGGAGGGCTGCTGCCAAAACATTCACAGTCGATCCTGCCACATCCATTTATCAGTACCTGTCACAGCCGAGCATCCACCAGTGCTTAATTGGAAGAAGTACAGGGTAGAATAAATTCCTCCTCGAGTGATAGAGGCCTGACACCCACCACTACAAATGTGGTCTCCTAAATGTAGCTGTAGACAATCTGGATGTGCCCGGTTGTGTTTGGGCATAATTTATGGGTCTTAATTCAGACAAAAAGTATTTTTGATTTAGCCTGAATATTGACAGAAGAATCAGGCCTGCCCCTTTGAGAACATAATCCTAGGAGAAGGAGTAAAGAGATAAAAATATCAGTAACAAAATTCCATCAGGTTAAATGGTTCCCCTCAGCCACTCAGAGTGGGTTGTTTCCATGTTTCACTAACTATTGCACCTGGAGTAGCCTTGGAGCATGGAATTTACCCTAAAGCCGAAGAGTGGCAGGTCAGGTCCCGCTCCCTTACACCAACCCCAGCACAGGTTCACTGCAGAGCTCCAGGAGCCTCCAGGTCCCTGCAGAGGGGCCTCTGCAAAGCCAGGCCAGCACACAAAGGAGAAGGGCATGAGGTGGGAGGGATGAGCAGACACTTCTTCCTGTGCAAACCATTTACAGGTCCCTAAGAAAGGTCCCTGGCAGGGGAGTGAGCCAGACAGGGCACTGAGAAGCACCCCTGGAAAGGTCTCCTGGGTCCTGCAGAAAGACTGTGCTACCACCTTGGACAATTAACTGCAGGCAACTGGGTACTCCTTCATTTGCTAGCACAGACCAGTCCTTACTGCCTACCCTTCTACAGTGGCCTGCACAAGCCAGGGAGAGGCTCATCTGTAGATCTGAAAGAAAGGCAAGGCAGCAGTGAGTATTTACTCAATTTTTACTGAGTGTTTACTGCTTCCCCAGCCGTGCCAAGGAGCTCCTCACACCTTTAAACCTGGCCCTTCCCCACCAAACTCTGTCCCTCTCACAGTCTGACTCTTCCCCTGCTCTGGGTGGAGGCAAACCTGCTCCAACTGCAAGGCCAAAATAAAGGAAATGAGCTGCCAGAGTGAGCCACTTTCCTCAAAAGCCAGCTTTTATTTTCTACGAAGATGCACCCTGCTGTGCACTGTGAGACTCACCAGGCTTGGGCTCTGATGGTGTCCAGGAGAAGCGTGTTTGCAGCCCAAGTCCCACGGAGAATGACCTCCTCCTGCTCTCTGAGCAGGGATGCATTTGGAAGCACACTCGGGTTACCAGCAGCGGGAGCATGTTTTGTTAGAATTAACAACGATAACGTCAGGAGGGCTCTAATATGTTAGTTAATATGAAGCAGTTAAACAGTTTTTTCATTTCACACAGGCCCATGATGATCCTCAAGGCTGACAGATGAAGACACATGCACTGAGGAGAGACAGCGTCTGCGATTATGGATCTTATAACCCACTTGGGCCATTAACTCTCGGAATTCTCAGTATTCTGCCCCTTCCAGGAGGAATTCACAGGTTGGTGTAAATGCAACTGCAGAATTTCTGCAGTCACAGTCCCTGCCTGACAGCGGCTCTCATACCCTAAATAGACTCTGTAGTATTTGACAATTCTACCCTCTCAGGAGGCCAGGCTGGAGGACAGCAATAACAAACCAGTCCCAAACCAGTGTGAGCCCCATGCTGCTGCACGTGGAGGAGTTGCCAGTGATCGGAGACAGACTGGGGGCACGACACAGCTTGTGGGGAAACATTTGTGGTTTAAATCAGATAATCAATACATGCCTAATCACATACAACTGTCCCTTTTGACAACAGGTAAACAGAAATTACTTGGTTATTGGGTCTGCCAGCACCAGAATACAGTTTCCAGGGAGACATGAGCACCACGGGGAAGGTTGGGAAGACATAGAGCACCTCTCCACTGTGTAGGCATGGTACCCACCACAAAGCCATGGTGTTAAACTTGGCACAGTCCATGGATGGAACTCCAGAGAACAAACTGATCACATCAACGTGATTAAATAGATGAGACCCTACCACCCAAACAGTGCAGAGAAGGACTAACCCTCACTCAAACAGGCCACATGACTGTGCACCAGAAAATTGCTTTATTCATTCATTCATTCAAAATCTTCTTCAAAACCTGTTCCTGGTCCCACAGCTACAGGGACACAGCAGCCCCAGCTGATAAACACAGCAGCAGCAGCAGCAGCACATCACCCCTCGGTCTCACACCTCATGGCTCCAGGAAAATTAATAGGAAGCCTGAATCAAGTTCTTTAAAAATGAAAAGGAGAGCAGAGCTCCAGGAAGCTGATGGCAACATTGATAATGAAAACACAAAAGACATTTCATTTAAGACAAGGACTCCAGCTTGCTTGGAACAGGAGGGAATTCAGCCTGCTCGCTATTCCTCTGTTCTCCCCCTCACCTGCCACGTACACCAGCGCCTTCTCTGCTCACACTCCCAGTCCTTTGTTCAGTCCTTAGAGCTGAGTCTGGGGCTGGGGATGGGAGATGGGGACAAGGGGGCACTCGAGCTGTGCCAGGTTTGACAGCTCAGCACTCTGGGGCCAGGCTGCCGGAGCCTGGCAGGGAAGAGCCGGGTTCTGCTCTCCAGCCACCGCGCACAGATGTCAAATGGCTGCGGAGCGCGCAGCCGGCCCCCAGATCTTAATTCTTAAAGGATTAATTGTCGAGATGAGCTGCACTTCAGTACAGAACGAGAGAAAAGCTTTTTCCTTTTAGCATCGGCACTGCTCCTCAGAGCCTGGATCTGAGCCATCCCTCCCCTCACTGTTTGCCCCTCCATTCCCGGAGCCATCTTTGCCTGCAGTGCCTCTTGCATCAACAGCCAGGCAAGTACAGCTGGGAACTCTCCCAGGGCCCGTAACTTCAACTGCACACAGTCTCCTGCTCCAGGCAATGATCTGCTCTGCTTCTTCTTACTTCAGCAGCTATTTTTCACTACCAAGAAGGACAATAAAACCCCCCAACTTCATCTCCCCAACCGTGATCCTGAATGTTCTGCATTTGTGTCAGTGCCTTTGAGTCATGCAGGAAGCGTGGCCACGAGGAGAGAGGGGCTGGCAGGCAGAGCCAAGGACTTGCAGTCCAATCCACCTTGCCAGTAGCAAAACAGGAGCATAATTCTTACCACAGCACTTCAGAGCAGGGGCGGGGAACACCAAGGAAAATGTCACCACGACTGGGTGCATGAGGTGAATGTGACCCTCTAAAATTAGCAGGAACTCGCACGTCCCCTTTTTAGTGCTGCAATAATTCTCTCCGAGTAGGGAAAATAAAGACTGGAGCATACGGTTTCTATCTGTGCTGCACAGAAACTGATTAAAAATGCTAACAACCATGATTGTCCAACAACCAGGAGCTCCCAAGAGGCTCATACACACAGATGGTGATTAGTTTGGGATGGCCAGAACAATCACCAGTACCATGTTGCAGTAACACCCACAGACTATCTGTCACAGTCCCAGGAGACACTTAAAGGCTGTTTACTTCATACAGTTAACTTGAACCATAAGCTTTACAAGCCTCTTTGATACATTTTTAATCACTCTCCTCATAAACCTATAACATTTCCCTGCACTGGTACATGGTTGGGTTCTGTATATCACAAACTCCTCACCAGGCTGGAGGGAGGATGATGGTGATGTTGCTGGCGAGTCCACAGTGTCACTGCTGCCCAAAGCCCGGTGTCACCTCTGCCAGAACCCCCTGTGTCCCCACTGCCCAAACCAACTGTGTCCCTACTGCCTGAACCCCGTGTGTCCCCACTGTCCAAACCCACCATGCCCCTATGCCCAAACCCACTCTGTCCCACTGCCCAAACCCACTGTGTCCCTACTGCCTGAACCCTGTGTGTCCACACTGCCCAAACCCACCACATCACTGCTGACTGAACCCACCGTGTCCCACTGCCCAAACCCACCGTGTCCCACTGCCCAAACCCACCGTGTCCCACTGCCCAAACCTACTGTGTCCCACTGCCCAAACCCATTGTGTCCCACTGTCCAAACCCACCGTGTCCCACTGCCCAAACCCACTGTGTCCCACTGCCCAAACCCACCGGGTCCTGAGCCCCCCCTGCTCTCCAGACAGATAAGATCCAGCATTGCTCTGCCTGGCAGTGCCAAAGTCAAGACATTGATAGTGGCCACATAACAAATATTAAAATATTAAGCCAATAGTTTATCTTTGAAGACTTCCATTTCCCAAATGCTCTGTGGCTCTGGGTTAAGTCAACACTTGCACTAAGGCTGGTGCAGGGATTGGGAGGGGCTTCCCTGTTAGGTCCAATATTCCGAATGTTTCCGAGCACTTTGTGCATTGTTGCTGCCAGTAGTGTATTTCTTCCAGAGATCATAATCTTTCTTTAAACAAAATGAACAGTTTTGTAATTTAGACCTCTCAAAGAAGAATCTCCCAACAGCAAAGCAGCCCTGCCCTCACCCCCCAGGCAAAGCGCAGGGTCCGGAGGCTGCAATCCATCTCACGTGAGCAAACAGGGCTGTTTGTCCAGGCAAAGCCCCGAGTGCCGATGGAGGAATTAATCACTCCTAAAACCTTGTCCAGAGGCAGGGCTGGGGAAGCAGCCCCAGACACCAAGGCTTAGTTCTGTCAGGGCAGTGATTGCCCCGGGGAGCTGGTGCAGTGAAGTCACCGGGAAAGCAGGTTAATTTACAGCACAGGGAGATGTGGAGCACGGGCTGTGCAAAGCCACTTCTGCTGCTGCCCTCGCTGGTGTAAATTTAAATAACTCCCACAGAGAAATCCAAGATTCACACTGAGCAAATGTTAGTAGACTCCGCTTCTCCTTTGTTGTCAGTTTTTCTCTTTTAATTGCCTCATCTGTTTGGAGAGAATATGTGCCCACAAATGGATTTTTTTTAATGTTTCCTTTGCCACCTATGAAGTTGTTTCTGTTTCTGTCCCTTACCCATATGAGATCACTTCCCACCTCCAGGCAGTATGAGGTAACCCAGTTTAGAGGTCTCAGGACAGATCTCAGAAACTGGAATGACTTGGAGACCTTCAGTGAGTGAAAATGGTATGGGGTGTTAGTGCCCTATTCAGAAAAGTGGAACGAAAATATTGAAAAAACTGAGAGACAAATTAAATGTGAAGGAATCAATCAAAACACAGCTCTGAAAATGTAAAAGCTTTCAATACAGAGGTGCCAAATGGCATTATGGATAGGTATCTCAGCTGTTGGGTTAGTGGTGAAAAAAATTCATTCTTTGTAGAAAAAATGAACAAAATACATAGTTCCAATAAGAGGTACCTTAATACCAGAGAAACTTCCTTTATTTATTAAAAATATCGATTATTTTAAGAATTTGATGCAGATTTTGAAAAGTAAAAACTCAGTTCTATGCTGTTGGGGAGCTTTGGGTGTTTCATTACCTAACTTTAAAACACATCACAGACCTGTAGCTAAAAGCAATTAAAAACATAAGTATTGGGAATTTCCAAACATAAAGAAACACCAGACAATAATTGTTTTCCCTTTATTTTTGTTTCTACTCACACATTGCCAGTCTGAAGTGTAAGAATCTGTACTGGCATCTCCATACCATTACCTGTCAGGAAGATGTCCAAGCTTTTTTTATCTCAGCTTTGCCTTATTAAGCCTCGTGAAGACATTAGATTATATATTGTTTAATTTGGTATCCCATGGCTGTCCAACCCAGCCCTATGTGGAGCCATGGCAGCTCCCACTGTGGGAGCTTGCACACCTGGAGCTGCAGTGGTGTCGGGACCTCTCACACTCTGTGAAGCTCTGCAGTTCCTCTTCCTTAGACCCAAGATCTCTTCCTTATACCCAAGATCTTATTCCTTAGACCCAAGATCCCAAATGAAACCCAAAGCCACTTGAGAGCAGACCATGGCTGGTGTGTGCAGAGCACATCCAGAGTGCTGGGCCAGTGCTGTGCCCATCACTTCCCTGTGTGCTCCTGTCTGTGCATCCATCTGCTCCCATTTCCCGAAGGGTGAGGTTGTGACAGGCACTGTCTTGGTTCAGCACCTACCAAAAGGGGCTCTTGTCTGTCCCTGGACATCCAAGGAACATTGCTAATTCAAGAGTGACAGTGGCACCCAAATTCAAGGAACCTGAATGGTGTCAAGGCCACTGGAAGGCTGTTGAGTGGCCGTGAGCCTGTCACACTGGAGCTCAGTAATCCCTGGGAGCGACCAAACTCTTGTTTGGTGTAAGGCAGCAAAGCTCTGAGATGAACTCAGAGCACCAGCCCTGCCCTGTGCCTCCACCACCAGACAACACTTCCTCCTCCATAACTCTCCTTCCACATGGCACCACAGCTCTGGGCCCTGTTTGCCAGAGGCAAATACCAACACAGAGAAACTCTTCTCCACCCAGCTCACATAGCTGGGAACATATGCCCAATCCAGCAGCCAAAAGGAGAGCAACATGATTAATGGAAATGTGCCTTGCTTACTTGTGAGCTCTCTACTCCCCCACCCATACACAGACATAAACTTTTACAGCTTTGGCTACTTAAGATCTTAACCAGATGATCTGCACAGGGTTATAAACCATGGCAGGAACCCTCAGGCAACGGGGGCCCTACATTAGCAACCACTCGGTATTGAACAATTAGATTGATACTCATCAATCATTTACTTGAAAAGAAGAAGAAAATATATTAAAAGGGACTGCAGGGGATTTATCTTCCCATACTGATAAATTGTTAAAAACTAATGAACTAGAGCAACTCTGAAGGAAAAGTAAAGCAAAACCCCCAAAAACCTCAACCACCACAAAATCCCCACAGGCCCTCAGAAAGCTCTTAAAGAAGCTCCTGTGTTAAAGATACTTTTTCCTCTCTAGCCTGATGGGCTTTTTGCTTTTGTTTTCATGTGTGTCTGGTAGTGTTGATGATACTCTCCATCCACTGGCCTTTCCCTGGCACTTTGCATCCCAGGCACAGAACCACTTTTTCGTTTGTTCCTGGAGGGAGGGAACAAAGACACCACAGTTTGCAATCCCCGTTCACCAACGAGTTCTGACCTGCATATGGGCACTGTTCTTAATTTGGCAGAAGGCTATTTAAGAAACTTCCCACCCCTTTCTAAGCTTTAAACTGTCAAACCCTGCAGCACAGCTAGAGCCATGAAATGAAGCAAGGTGCCCAAACTTCATGCGATACAAAGCTCCCTGGCAGCTTACAAATAGCCCGAGGGCTGTGCTGAGCTCACATTAAACAGAACAGATTGCAGCTGCCTCCCCATCACACAGAGTTTTGGGCATGGAGATCAGAGGTCCTGTCAGTCACCGCTCTGCACAGGCCCTGCCACTCTGTGTGCTGTATCTTTGCCTGTGTCATTGCTGAGCATCAAAAACATGTTCATTTTATTTCCCTCTCTGATTCAGGTGCCCTCGGATGCAATAACGAGAAGTGAGGGGGAATGCTGTCCATTCCCTGGTGCAAGAGGAGATCATGCACTTTATTTCCTTGTCTCTGCTGTTACACACAGGAATGATGCTGTTTTGCAGACTCCAGAATAGGCTTTGTTTTTGGAGCTCTGTGAGAACTTTGTCCACGTGCTGCTGACTCCTCATGGCACAGGGGTTGCTGCTGGGGATAGGGATGTGTGTGTTGTGGGCAAACTGCTGAAAATATTTACATGCTGAAAGTGCCAAGCCATGCTGCCATGAGCAGAAACTCATGTTTCTACTGTTCATCCCTTTCATGAGTAAAGGAAATGGGGGAAAAAAAAAAAAAAAAAAAAAAAAAGGAAAACTAAACTAACCAACCAACAAACAAAAATACTCTAGGGGGACTTTTTTATATTTATCAAACCTAAAGATTCAGTTCTGAATATGATTATGAAAATAAGGGGGTTTTTAGATTGAAAACCAGATACTTGTAGTAACTCCTGATTTTTTTCCACCAAAAGGACACCACCACACCAAAAAGAAAGACTCATGAGCAATTCTTTTTTATGACAGAATTCAAAACATTGAATATATAGTGTTTCATTTCCAAAGGAAAAGAAGTAGTGGAGTTGTGTCCAAAATTAAATTAATCCAAATACAGTGAAACCTATTGACAATTAAAGAATGCTTTTTTTCAGTTCCCCTTGGATTACACTGCAGGCAAATAAAATTTGTCTTTCCTGCTCCCTTGTATGGAGTTTTTTCTATGAAGGTTCTATTGAGAAGTGGCCACTCCCACCCTCACTGTGTCCATGGCAATAACAGGCAAGACCCCTAAAGACTTAACATAAAAGATCATGAGAAGGATTCAGATTGAAAAGGGAATAAAGGGAATTAACCCCGCTACGTTTGCATGTACATATGTGTGTCTGTACATACCAGCCCATGTGCACTGAAGGACACAAAGATTGATTTAATTTTCAGCTGTTCACAGATGGAAACTTCCCATCCTGGCTGCCATGAATCATTCAAACCTTCCTCTGCAGCTTCCCAGAAAAGACTGAAGCGATGCAAGAGGCCTTGAGCCAGCCCCTTTGCACACAGGTGAAATCCACCGAAATTCTTCATTATGTAGGGGAGAAAATGAAGCCTATCTAATAAAATTAATAGCAATAATAATACTTTGCATTGCTAAAATGCCTTCCAGCTCGGGAACTCAAGGCTTGATAATTAATGTCTCTTTAATTTTATTTCTATCGATTAAAGATCCAGCGGAACAACAAAAAAAGAGTCTATTAACAAAAGCTAATGCGATTTTCATTTCAGCTGGTTACAGGGAGGATGCTGCCACTCGGGCTGCACAGACAGACATCCAGACAGTACATATGTCCATACATTCCCTAAATTAGCACACCCTCCACTCGGCGGTTGTTCGGGGAAATTAGGCGGTTGTGTATAACTGTAATGAGGTCATACAGGGTCTGATCTCCACTGGGATTTAATTAACTCTGAATCTTATAAATATTGTGCTGAATTATCGTTACATTTGCATAAAGGTTAGAATCGAGCTGGACCAGCCCCATTTACCGGAGAGGGCTGAAAATAAAACCTCAGAGTAAAGACCCTTTAAACAATGTTTTTGTATTGCAGTACAGGCTTGTTTTGATCTGGGACTGAAAATATATTTAAGGGGAAGGAAGGTTGAGAGGGAGGGGAAGAAGGAGGCTATATTTCAAACAGACTTTCTAGATAACTTCAAACAGACTAATAGAATGGTGGTTTGCAGCCCGGAGATAACCTATTCCTCCAATGGCCTTACTCTCGGTAAAAGGAGATCATATCAAATATATACACAGTTATCAAGAGATCTTCTCCTCTTTTTTATTTTTATTATTAAAGTAATGCCAGACATAAAATACCATTGCCAGGCAGACCAGAATGACAAAAACTGTAAAGGTGGAGACACAAGCACTAACTCTGCTCCAGGGAAAAGCAGGGCTGTGGCCTCCTTTCCATAAATTCCTGCTCAGACTTTACCCAAGCAAAAGCCCCACTGTTCCTGAGGAGAACCAAGTGAAGATGACACAGGGACTGCAAGATTTGGTACCACTCACAACCACCTGTCCATCAAGGCCAGGCTGGGTGGGGTTTGGAGCACACCAGGACAGTGGAAGGTGTCCCTGTCCATGGCAGGGGATGGAACAGGATGAGCTTTAAGGGTCCCTTCCAACCCAAACCTTTCTGGGATTCTCAACTAATGTTAAACTACTGTCATCCTAACCAAAGCCTTTTGGAACAATGCAGAGGCAGCAGAGCCATCCCTAAGTTGTTGCTTGGCTACTGAGGCAGGAGGGATGGAGCTGGGAAAGGAGACAAGGCACAGCTGCCCTGGGCTGAGGGCTCTGTGCTGCAGGAGCAGCCAAAGGGCAGCTGGAAGGGCCACAGGTCCTTCCCACCCCTCCAGCTCCTGTGTCAGGGTGCTGTGGCTTTGTGTGCTTCGAGCATGTGGAAACAGCAGCAGCTCCTCTCGTGGCTGCACAGCACCACTGAACTTTCACTCCAGAGCCATGTCATTCCTGGGCAATATTCCTGCTCACCAAGGCTCACCAGCAGCCCCTCGCCAGCCAGGCCAGACTAATCCTCTGTCAGCAGGACCCTGCTGGGCTGTGCCTCCATCCATGCAGAGCTCCAACACTCCTGCCAGGACTCCAGAAGCTCCGAGGGAGGTTTTCCTCTGTGTTTGAGAACAGCTGTCTGTGCTGATCACAGGCCCTTGGATCTGCTCAGTGATTGTCCCCCAAACCCCTCTGGCACCGCTGTCAGCCAAGGCGTGTCACGAATGGCAAAGCAGAGCTGGCATCCCAGAGCTGTCCCAGGGCATGAGATGGCATGGGCCATGGACACAGGAGGAAGGGACAGCCTGGAGAAATCTCTGGATGGATGAGGCCATCCAGAGATGTTACAGTAGCCAGAGCACCCCTGCTGATCAAGTTGATAACAATAAAGCTCCCTGCGGCCAAACACTGCACTGGAAACTTCAGACAGGTTCTCCTGGGCTGGATCGCATTCCTTTGGGTTTCACTTCACCTGGACTGCACTCAGCATGCTGGAGCAACTGGCTCTTTCATTCCTTGCCCTGCTACTTGTCTGGGTGGGGAATGCTTTAGAAATGGCTTGAGGTAAGCTGCTAAGGAATGTGTTCTACAAAGCAGCTGAAAAATGTGATTTGAATCAAAACATGAACAAGAAATTAATTTTGTTCACTGGACTCATCAATGAGGGTGCCTTACATCCAATGGCAGTTGCATGGGAAACAACCAGGGCCCAAGCAAAAGAGGTCACAGTGGCCACCATGAGAGGACAAGCACACCAAGACCTGCCCTGGGAGCACAATTCATGCAGGAGGAGATGACTGGAATGAGCTGGAATGACAGGCAAAGACCTGCTCTGAACATCAAAATGTCTTCATTGACTTCTCACATAATTCGCTTCATAAAGCAGCACAAGACAAAAAACCTCAAGGAAAATGAGTGTGTGAAACATTCTAGGAAGTGTCTTTGTGATAGCTGTAGCCCCACTGTATCCTTCTATTACCTTCCCTATGAGTATATCAAATACTTATAAAAAATTAAGAAATGGGAAACATAACAGTTTCTGAATTATGCTGCAAATCCAGAGTCATGTGTAAAATGCAGCATTAAGAGACACCCATAAATATTCACCTGAAAGCAGAGCTTTAATTCCACAACCCCATGGTTTGTCAATATGCCTCTTTGCCAGCTACAATTCTGCACAAATCAATGAAGTCACAGATCAAAGGAAATTCTTCTGGGCTTCAAGGAACCCTACAACACTTTTCACTCCCCATATGTGTTATTATCACTATTCCAAAGCAAAACGGTCATGCTTATGGCACATTCTGGCCAGAGACCATTTGTTGATTTGTTCTGGTAAGTGGAATTTAAAACTGGTACTCTCCTCTTCAGGTCTGCTCTTCCCTTCTGAAATTGCCCCTAAATGCATGGTGGGCACGGTGATATCAGGTCAGAGGTTGGATCTGAGGATATTGCAGGTCCTTTTCAACCTTAATGATTCTATGGTTCTTTGATTCAATGATCACTGAAGCTCCAGCTTCAACCTGTCCCATGGTCTTCCCCTGGCCTTCTACCAAGGCAGCACTTCAGCTCCTGGACTTCTCCACAATTGAAACCTGCCCACTGTTATGGGAAATCCACTCTGTCTCTGTCCAGCTCTGCTCTCCTGCACGCCCACCTCTCCCCACACTGCTCATGAATGGCCACCATTGTAGAGAGGCTGGAGCCAGCACAGGGCTGCACTGAGCAAAACCCATCGGCCTCACACTCTCCATGGCCAGAGCGGGAAGGGATTTTCACGAGACTGTGAATTAAGCAAGGAAAACTAGAAGCAGGGGAAAAAAAAACAGACTTAGGAAGTCTTTTCAAATATAGGGCCCAAAACTAACATTTGGAAATTTCCAAGGTCTAAGGAAAAACAGCAAGAGCTGTTCAGCTACATTTGCTCTGGCCTCAGCCAGCTCCCTTAGCTGGGCTCTGTTGTCATCACGTTTCAAATTATGATGGTGTTGTGAACTACAAAGAAAACAAGAGAACTGGCAAGTCAAGTATTCTGCCAGCTTTTCAGAGAGAAAAAGCATCCAACTGAGAGGTGCTGATTCCACCTTCCTCACAAAGCACACGCTGCTCCACTGACCATAGGTGGTGTGACTGCACCTTCCCCTCACTGCTAATTCTTTAAAATACTCTTGATGACCTTAAGCCCCATTGAAATGATAAATTAATTTTAACTTTACTGGATAGAAAGGGCCAACTGTTGATGGAGATAAATACATTATTTGCAGTGAAGACAACAAATTGCCTTCAGGAGAACGGACAGAGAAAAAGAATAAAATCTAATCAACTTTAAATTGGAACGTGTAATCCGGCTGGGATTACACACGGATGCAGAGCAGGGAGGGGCTGGACTCGGCACAGCAAGAGGGCCCTGCCAGACCTCATTTGCACAAAGCTGACAGTGGAGAGCAGCTGCTGGGCATCTCCTGCCACAGCCTTCCCAGCCTGCCTGGGCTCACCCTTCACTGGGAACCAGTTCAGTTACAGGCAACAGAACCATGGAATCATGGAAGGGACCCGCCAGCATCAGTGAGTCCAACTCCTCTGCCTGGCAGGCACAATTTCACTGGCCCAGGACTCTACACACCTGGGCCAAGACAGCTGATACTGCTGAGCTCCAAGCCCCACACCTTGCACAAGCTCTGATGCTTATGTGACCCCAAAAACCTGGCAGAAACAGTCCACAAACAACAAGGATAGATTTCCTCTGGTTGAAGGATCTGTGGGCTCTCACAGGGATGGAGGAAGCACAATCCCCATCCCCACCCTAGGACCCTTACACCAGTCTCCCTAATTATATCCACACTACCCAGTAGGACATCATAGAGAACAGATCATTAGAGAAAATAACCTTTTTTTTTTTTTTTTTTTTTTTTTTTTTTTTTTTTTGGTTAACCCGGAGGACATTTTAATTTGCATTATTCAGAGATCTGGTTTCAGGCTGCTCCCCAGATCAGAGTCACCACACTGGGAAGGGTGGCAAGCAGTGGCTCAAGCGCCAGCTGAGGCACCAAGAGGGTGAAAGTGTCACAGCAGCTTCTCTGTCACAACACTGGGTGTGCCCAGGGCCTGACACAACAGCAGAATGCAAGGCACTCGTGTGAGAGATATGATAGATCAGAATGGTTCAGAAATCGATGTAACCTGCTCTTCTGACACCCCAAATCCATGATTCACTACAGCAGTATGGTCAGAGCTGCTGCTGGGGTGTTTAAATATCTCTGTTTCCCAAAAAGAAGCCAGACCACCTCTTGTCTGTGGAAAAAAAGGGAGGAAAATGGAGGCGAGGGAGGATAAGAAGGAAAGACAGCACATCTTGTAGGTAAAAATTGTGTTGCTTAGCTTGGAGCTAACCCCTACGACATACATTACTGTCTTTCTGTTCAATCAGTGTTCTGCTACAAGAATCAGTTACATTCAATCATCTGAAAGAGCTATTAAAATGCTGATAAAAAATTCATAAAGTAACACACAGTAATGAATCAGGAGAATTCAGTAAAGTGAGACCTACCCTTAGAGCAGGGCAAGAATGAAGGTGAACGATCGTTTGGGCCTAGCGGGCATGAAATACCCTTTTGGAAGATGAATAATTCTGTTTTGGGCTGATAAGTTGAACTAATTTATAATGCTGTTTTAGGTCCACTGCTGAAATATTTCAAATCCCTCAACTTTAAAATGCATTGCCTGTCAGAAACGGGTCTCTTAACAGTTTCCTCTTAACATTTTTCAAAATGTAACCTAGACCAATTTGCATGATTTACTGCTTTATTGTATTATACCGCGCATGATTTAAAATGGGAAATAAAATTTTTAAAAAAAGAAAGACACGGCGGTGTGAAAGAAATGCTGCAGGAGAGACGCAATGGTTTTTTAGATCTCTGCACAATACACAAAGGTGCTTTTCCTGCCCCGGATCAGGCCGGGGAGGCAGGCAGCCTTGTGGGAATGAAGCAGCGGTTTGTCACAACAAAGCCCCACTGTGTTTGCCCGGCGTGGCTCCCACTGTGCAGGAGGCTCCTGATTCCCCGTGGTGCTGGCTGAGGCCACTGGGAGCTGAAAGCAAAGAGAGCTGGGGGCCCCCAGCATCTCTCCGTGCGCTCGGTGCCTTGTGAGTCTGTGGGGACCAGCGTCGATCGGAGCTCTGCGGCTCCAAGGTACAAGGCATGACTTGTCTCTCTGCAGGTGTTTTGCTGACAAGTGGGGAGAGTCGCACCGTTTCCCAGCTGACTTCTCAAGAGTCAAGCCTGAGAGCCTGAGGGAGGAGAAGCAGCAGCAGCAAAGCCATCTCCTCTCTGCTTTCACTTAAGAGATATTCCTTGGAGAGCGTGCGGCTCCTCCAGTGCCACGCTCCTCCCTGGAGTGCTCTGTAATTGCACACAGGTTCTTGGCCAAAGCGTTCCCATGCCCAGTCCATCTGCACTCCAGAATATTGCTCCACTAACCCCCCTGGGACATGCTGGGGTGGCTGCCACACCATGGAGGGCAGCAGCCTGGCCGGTGTGGGTGAGGGTGTGTGGTGCCCAGCCTGGTGCTGCTGAGCTGGGAGTGCTCCCCAGAGCTGAACACCAGGAACCCCTGCCCACACCAACCCATCTGCCGTGGACAACAGCCTGCCAGGTAACCTAAACCACATCCAGTAACAGGACAGAGGCAGGTGCCTGCTTTCCCTTCAGCATCAGGAGATGTCTGATGGAGGAGCTGGACTCCTTAGAGAGCAGCATGGTGACAGGGATGTTTATTCATCCTTGGGTGAATGCCGCCAGAGAGGTCACCTTACCATTTGGTTCCACTCATTCATTTTACAAAGAACACAAACCTTTGCCACTGCAACTGTAAGGACAGGCTGCCATTTTAATGGGTTCTTTCCCACTGCAGCTATTTGCCCTCAAAGCAGGAAAACAAAATGGTGAAAACATGCAAAGGCAATCGAGACGTGGTGCACCCCTCATTCCTCGGCTCAACCCCCTGGTTCTGACACCAGCTGACTGCAATGGACAGTGTCAAACATTCTCACAACGCCTTGAACTGGGTTTGCACAGATTGTTCACAACCTACAGCTCTAATTTCCTTTCTCACTGGGGTTAGAAACATTCATTCCCTCTGAAAATGAAGTCAATGTGTTTTAAGTTGGAACTGAGGACAGAGTCTGTCCAATTCATTTCCAACTCCTAAGACTAAATTGTGTGACTGATATTAAAGAACAAAGGCAGATACCCTCCCCAGCTGTAAAATAAGGCCATGACTCTGAAGGGCACAGAGTTGTTCATTAGAGGTTTCTACAGAAAATATTAAGGGCACCAAATGATCCCACCATTTCCAGCTTCCCTTTCAAGTGATTCATCTCGAGATCAGACCCGGATTCAAAACTCCATCATTGGAAGGACCCTCATTACCTGTGCTATCAGCACCATCCATAAATGTAGCCTTTACCTCCTAATTAGGCCAACAAAGGAGGGCTATTAACAGCTAAATGTGTTACAAATGCAGCATTAGGGATAGAGACTATTGACCTTTTTACTCCCAGAGATCTACATACCCCTTTGTTCTGCTGAGCACAGCTCCCCCTTGTCAGGGCATCACTGGTAACGGCAATATAATCTGTTCTCTGATTGCACACAGGCTTTCCTTGTACTCCATTAGAAAAATAAAGAAAGAAGTTATCTGTACATCTTGCAATGAAAGCTTCAGTACATCCCAAACTCACAGAAAGCACTGAAAGGCTGAATTCTGCTCGTACTTGTTGAAGTGGATGAGAACGGCCAGCGCTTCGTGCCACACAAAATCTGCCTGTTAGTAACCTCAGGTGACCTAGGAAGACTAAAGAGTAATCCCGTACGTTTTCATACACTCTGACTTTTATATCAGTTGAAATCTTGGGAATCATGTTCCAATTTTTAGATACAACTGAGATCGTCAATTGGGGAAAAAAAAAAAAAAAAAAGAAAAAAAAACCTCTAGGAATTCCAACTCTACATAATATGTGATAATAAGGCTGTTATAGTGAAGGACTCTCTAATCGTGTATTTATTCACCTGCTCCCTATTAGGCAGAACTGTTAAACCAGCACTTTGTCCATCAGCACTTGAGTGCTCCAAGCTGAGTGTGCCTCTTTCAGAAGTGCTGGCACCAGTGAAAGCCAAATTCTGAGTCCTCTCTGAATAGGACTTGCATTGTTAGGCATGTCTAAGAGAGCCCTGCCAGAGGTGTCACAGCCCTGCCACCACCTCACCTGACAGGAGTCCTATGAAAACACAGTGCAAAACTAGGAAAAAAACAAAAGGGGGGGAAAAAAAAAGAGGCAGGGGGCGGGGAGTGCAGGAATGGACATCCCTCACCTGATACTTTCCTCCTCACTTTATAAAGTTAAACACTGTCTGAGATTTATTGCTGCGAAAAGGAAAGTTAACCACGTAATCAATAATATAAAAAAAAAAATCCAATTACAGTCTTTGGTGGAGCAACACTGCGTATAATAAAAGTCTCACTTGCAAGGCCCTTTCCCCACTCGGCAGCTCGGTTACGCAGGGGAGATGAAGTCACAGGGCCCTGAAGATGAGAGCAGCGGCGCCAGGCTGGGCTCCAGCAAGGCAGGGAAGGTTTTCCTGGCGCTGGGAAGGGAACGGGCACCGCACAAAGCCTTGCTGGGACCTCCTAAAGCAGCTCCAGCAGGCAGCCCTGAGTGCTGGCCGGCCTCCCTGCAATGGCACTGCTCGCGGTTTAGGTGACTCCGCAGGGATATTTTCTCCCTTTCCTTCCATCAGCCACCATTCATCCAGGCGGAGCTTTTGTAAGCTCTGCCAGGTGTTCCCAGCAAACCCACGAACGTGGTTCCAGACACTCACACACGGGGCTCATTGATACGGGAGATTTGGGGGGTAAATTGCGCAGCTCTAAGCCAGAGGAGAAACCATAACCACCTCATTTGCAGAGCACAGAAGGGCTTTGTAAACTTTAAACCTGGCTCGGCCCTCATTTATCACATGACACCGAGGAAATCAGAGCTTATCTCAGTTCCTCTCCTTGTACCAGAAGGATGAGAGTTTCAGTGTGAAATAATTTAGTAGAATAATTTCCTATCTATTAAAAACCCCTGGTATCATGCCATGAAGGATTTCAAATGCTGAAAGCATCAGGCCATAGTTTCACATTCCTTACTCCAGGATGACCACTCTGCCACATCTTCTGGCATCGTGTATTTTATCTGAATTGGGCAGGAACAAACTGGTAAGAAATACTTTTATTCCTCTTTGGGGGCAAAGATGATGTTCGTGGTAAAATCAGGATGGCAATGCTGGGTCCAGCTGCAGTCTTCCAGAACAAACTTCTTAAATTTGTGACTACATAGCAGTCAGGGTTTTGAGGACATCAGCACATTGTGTCATATGACCACGGACTTTTTAAAATCCAAAATTAAATCCCAACTCAAGATATATCCTTCCATGAAACCATGATTTTAGTTCTCCTTGATGTGGTAGAAAGGGTATCAGCACTGGGACACCCTATATGTGACATAACCTTGTGTTTTTGCAACATCACAGCAAAGCTGAACTTGTGACTTGTCCCATGAAGTCACTGAGAGGAGACTGTTCACACCATACGATGATACAAGAAAAAAAATGTGACGTGTAAGGGGAAACTTCTGCTAAAATATGCAGAGCAGAGATGTGAGGGAGCAACATGAGCCCTGACAGCACAGTTTTAGCATCACAAGGCAACACTGAACATGTTGGAGTAGGTGACAATGACCTTCAGAGTGTCACACCTGATATGAACCAGTTCGCTTTCAGCTACACCAGTATCAGCCAGTACCAGCTCCCTCACCATGGAAGGGAGCAGCAGGATTGCAGCAGATTGCTCTGCCCCAGCTCAGCACGGTGAGGGGAGGCAGCAGGGCTCCGTGCTCCTGTGGGACACACAGGAGGGGACAGCAGCTGCTGATGTCCCCAGCCCTGAGACAAGCCCGGGCACTCTGTGCAGTCACCTAATGATGATCCCTGCCAGAAACTGGCTCCTGGTCTCTTCATTGCTTTTCTGTGGGTTGGAGTTTGTTCTTAAAGAAGAGCAACAAAGAAAGGTGGTGTGGACATGGGGAAAATAGAATTTATTTTCTGGATTTTAGTCTAATCTTCAATCTAGCTTTAGCCCTAAAGAAAAGGCAATCACCAACCACAAAGCATCTGATTTTTCTTTTTATTTGGGTTTCATCCCCCACTATCCATGTTGCAAATGGTTTGTGGCTAGTTGAGTAACAAGAGAGAAAACAGCATAAATCACTCACTGCTGCTGGACCATTTTACAGAATGACTTCCAGGCGTGGTGGATTCTTCATGGAAAAGAACTGGCACCACATCTGCACTTCACTCCCAGGGTAACAAATGAAACAAAGCCCATTCAGAGAACATCTATTTTGATTTGAGATTCATTCCTGTTTCTACTGCTGCTCCTGTGCTGCCATGGTCCCACCAGACCCAGCTGAACTGCCCGTGGGACAGCTGCCAGGAAAAGAGCACCATGGAAATTCCTTCTAAGACCTGGATTCCCAGGTCTGGAAGGTGGCAGGTACCAGATAATATTGCTTCAGAGTGGGAAGAAGGCAGGAGGAGAGTGACAGTCTCAAGGCACAATCCAAACATCAGGCAGGAGCAGCACTGCAGCACCAAGGGTGTTACCTGGTAGTCTCCCACAAACCTCAGGCTGTGCCTTCTCCTCTCTCCTGGGCAGTTCTGCACAAAGCTGCAGCAGCACCTTGGCAGCTACTGATCACCAGCCCAGGCTGGGCCTCTTAGCCAGGTTTTCTGAGAGAACAGCTGCCAGGTGAGCAATGCTGACTCTCACTGGAGCATCTCAGTCCCGCTGTGCAGGCTGGACACAGCCACATCCTCCCTGCCTGGGGACACGGAGGTTACACAGTGCCCAGGGTCAGGGATGGGTGGAGCACACCCAGAGAAAACCGCTCGTGCATGTTCTTGCCAAGATCCCCAATCCAGGCCAGGAGCAGCTCAGAACCCCGGGTGAGGACACATCCAAGCAAAGCCAAGGGGCTGCTGGGTTTGTCACCAGAGAACTCAGAGAAGTCTTGGATAAACTTTGCTGGATGCAAGAGCTGGTCGAGGGAAGGGAGATGAAGGCTGGGGACACGAGGCAGCCCCATCCATGCTCTGGCTGGGCTGAACCCATTCCCTGCTCACTGTCACCCTGCCAGTCACAGCCCCCTTGGGATTCAGAGCTGCCAAAAGCACTGAATCTGTGGCTCCTCTGCACTTGATAGCAGCATTCTTGGATGCAAACGTTAACACTTTACCCTAACCCAATTAATACCTAGTGTTCAGTCACAGCACTGATTAACATGTTGTTCACAGTGATTAAAACATTTCTTCTCCATTACCATACAGTTAAATGCTTGGAAGAGAGCTGCACTTAATGGGATACAGGCAAGGTTGCAAATCATGGCTGTCACACTTGGGGAGGGGAAGGAAAAATCCAGCCTTTTTTCCTGCTTCTCCCTCTTCTTTTAGAGTTGCTAATTAAGGGCTGACTTTTTGGGCAGAGAAAGAGGGGGGTGGAGGATGGGGAAAAGGAACTTTAGGTAATTGAAAGAATCCAATTCATGCAAGTGCCCGACTGGTGCTAACCTACATCATTAAAGTTGCCAGCTAACAAACATCAAACACGGGCCAGTATTAATGAAGCAGATGTATTAATTTCCGATTTCTGAGAAAGCTCAGCAACTGGCTGGCTCGCCAGCTTCCTCTCCCTCTCCCTCCCTCTCTCCCCATCTGACAGCACTATTAATGATCTTTAATGCCCCACAGGCACTAATGGGTCCCGCTGGGAGTCCAGAAATACTGCAATTTGTATTGAGGATTTAGACATAACAAAAAAAAAAAAAAAAAAAAAAAAAAAAAAAAAAAAAAAAAAAAAGAGCCCTCTGCTCTGGGGAACAGACGCTTGATCAGTCGCTTCCCCCTGTGGAATAGCACAACAGAAAAATAAATGACAGCTCTGCGATTAAATCAAGCCTTCTGCTTTAAGTGCCAGAGAGTGTGTGATTGTCACTAACAATCTAGGGCTTGTTAACACCGCTGGGCTATGAGCAAACAGCAGTCAACACTCCCCACCCCCGAATGGAGGCGGGCTACCTATTACTGCATTTATGCAGCTCTCTGTCCTGAGGGGAAATAATTCCCTCTTGGCACGGCTTGGGGAGGGGGGTGGGGGGGGTTGTTATTGTTATTGTTGTTGGTTTTAAATAACTTTTGTTATTCATGTTACGAAAACCTGAAGGGAGAAGTGAGGTGGGGGGGGAGAAAAAAAAGCCATCTGGTGCCACGTTCAGTGAGGCAATCACTCCTGGGATATCTGAGGATATGACCCATCCCCTGCTGGTCCCCAGAAGGAGGGATGTTTGTCCCTCCCAGCACTCGGCAAACCTCACCAGAATCTCCCCGATTTTAGCAGAGGTCACAGCAATCCTTTCGTGTTGTTTTAGCTCAGGACAAGTTGTGTGCTCTGCCTTCACCCCTCATCGCTCCGTTGAGGTTTAGATTCTGCTCATTTTAGCCAGCAAGGAAAACCCAACGGGCCTCGTATCTAAAGCTCCATTTGGCCACGGATGCTCCGAGTGGCAACGGCAGACCAGAAAAGCCTGGCTGGTACAATATACACCCAGAGCCCAAGGACCTCCTCCCACTCCAGTCAATCCCCAAACTCCCACCGAGTTCAAAGGAAGCAAGCCTGAGCCCCCGGGCTGTTTCTGAATGTGCCAACAGCATGAATTATCCGAGCAGGATAATTATTTTTCGTAGCCAAGAGGCAAGGTACCCTTCTCGCGGATACAAACGTCAAATATTACCCCACTGTTTCAGTTAGAGAGACCAGAAAAAGGCACAACAGCTTCTTGCCATGGAGTTTTCTGTTCGGATGGAAATATATCAGGGATAAGGCTTTAAGCCTGACATTGGCTGTCCAGACATTTTCATAACACCAAGAGCACTTGGAATTTCATCTGCGGAATTACTCATATCTTAAGCATTGTAGATTTATGGTTTAGATATAAAGAAGAGACTTTTTGACTCCATCCAACAGAAGAAAGCAACAGATGGAGAGGAGGGCTGGGCAATAAAAAAAAAAAATCAGGAACATCCACTTTCCCCAAAACAATTCCTTAAAAATTTGCCTTCGTATCTGCCTCCAGATGAAATGGAGATGCGTTACACGCAATTTAATTACAAAGTACTTCTAGATAGGAATGGAATGAGTCAGAGTTTGGGTTTTAAATACTGCTGCCTGGAACTTTCCTGACTTCATAACCAGGCTGTTGATTTGACAGTGCAGATCGGTGTGCCCGAACTTTCGACATGCTCATCCTACACACAGAGAGCCATTAGTTACGTTTCTCCTGGGCTCTCAGAGTTAGGCAAAATACCCCGAAGACCTATAATAAACTCATGATTTCTTGGAGGAACAATTTAGGTTATTTTTAAATGTAGATCTGAAAAGTTGTAGGATTACTGGCTGGGAAGATATCAATCAAGTGATTCAAAATGTCCATTCTCCTTAAGTGAGTGATGTATCTTCTTTCTTCTTGCCTGTCTTCTTCTCTTTTCTGTGTCAGTCATACACCCTGGCTGCTATTCACACTTCATTCACAATCCTCTGTACCTATAATCTCTGTTATTTGGCTGTCGACTCCTCATGCCTCATTAGGCATGTTTGACACCTGCACCTAATACCTTTTCACTGGCGGTGCAGGACAGCTTTTGACAAGAACAGATATTTTTCCACAACAGCTGTAAAGAAGGTCTTCCCAGTCTGTAGCTTGTGTATTTTAGGGGGTTAATGTGATTTTTTTCCCCCCTCTTATTCAATAAACTTACATCTTATTCCAGTCTCCTTGTTAGACACAAGGGGATTTTCTTTGTCTTGGCCAAAGGGATGTGTGCACGTGTCTGTGAGAGGATAAAGCTGCAAGAGCAAAGCAGTGATTTGGGCCAATGGGGCCTGCATTAAGTACCCAAATCAACACAAACGTCTGCACGTCTCTGTGTCTGTTTTAAAATAGTATAAACCTAATTAATACGACAGCTTTTCTATATATAGGCATGGATGACATTACTCCTAAAGAAAAGCCTCCTATTAATTTGACTTGAACTACTTAAAATAGAGCACCAAATTACGAGAATTCCTGGACTAATAAATTACTGTACCACTCAAGAGCATGAAATGAATTCTTTTGGGACTGTAACTTGATTTGTTCAAGTGCAGTGAGTGGTTGTTCAATGTCATAAATGAGTTAAAAACACATGAAAAGCTCCAGGGTCAGCACAAGTCAAACATGATCCTGCACACCACTCATTTAGGGAGGTTAGTGCTAATTGAGGAGAACCCCACGGGGCAGGGCCAACCCAAAACTCAAGGTGTACACAAGCTGTGAGAGAGGCTGCCTTGGGCTGTGGCTGAGGGAGATGGGACCTGACCCACCTACACCAGCCTGGCCAGACAAATCCCTCCAGGTACCAGTAAATACCCACAGGTCTGGAGATCTCAGCATTTCTAGTGATGACAGTGATGACTAAAATATGAGGATAAAGAGGCATTCCTCTCTTACACTGTTATTTTTCATTCTTATTAGAATAAAAATTGGGAAGGGCAACTTGGTTTCGGCTTGGCTCCTTTCCCTTGCAATTGAGCAAAGCTGGAACTGATTTTTCAACAACACTCAGCCTCTCTGTCAAAATCCAGCTCTGTGCTGTAAACTGAGAAAAACAGCCCAGTGCTGCAGGGAGAAGGATTCCATCCTTCCACGTCCCGAGTCTGCGCAGATTTGCTGGTACCTTCCCTGTCTGAGTTGGGTGCTCTAGCTGGGGGAACCAGGTCACATTTTCAGAAATAGTCATTTCACTAGATGTCAAACAAGATTTTCCTGCAGCTGTTTTTCAGTTTCCTTTTGTTCTTCAGACCAGCTGAAAGGAGTCAGGATAAAAGCAATCTGAGCACCCCTGGCACACCGAGAACCCGGGACTAGGGATGCATATTGCCTTTTCTATTTTCTCCTAAATAATAGATCTTTTGTTGTTGTTTAATTTCTCTTTCCAGTTCAGTGCCAAGGCAAATGTGAGTAAAGGTTGAAATGGCAACTTAGTAATAATAATAATAACAATAACAATAATAACAACAACAATAATAATAAAAAGAATAAGCCCCAGGAATGAAACATAATGATTCCAGCCCAGTCCCCCTGCACACCGTGTGGCCAGTCCTTTAGAAGACCTCCCCTGCTATGTTCTTGTACAAAGGAAACTATCTGCTTCCCACATCTGGCATTATATTTGGCTGTCCTCACATTAAAATTAAATTCTGATAAAAATGGGCATAAAGGCACAAGGGTTAGTAGGAACCAGCTCGCAGCAGTATTGATGAGAACAGCTTGCAGCTGGAAGCCTGAGATAACACAGTTTGTCAGAACGCTGTCACACAGCTGCCTGCATAATGAGGGAAGGAAAAAAAAAATGCTCTTTCATTTGTTATCAGTTGAAATCTCTAAAAGAGATGCATCATTTAGAAGTAGCCTGACTAATGGTCAAGTTCTACAGGGATGCAGATGGGATGTGGAAAATATTCCCCAGCAGCAAAGCCCCAGGCTCCATCATCCTTAGCAACTGGAGCTGCTGCCAATGGGAGTGGACAGGCCAGCAAGTACCTTTTGCTGTATAAAATGGGAGCTCAGATGATGAGCTGGAGTTTTAAAAGGTGCCAGTGGTAAAATCCAGCTGTTAAAGTGATTTTGCTAGGACTGTCACTCTCATGACTCTCTTAGAAAAGCGACACACTTAGAGCATGGAGTCTATCTCCATTTAGGATTAACTCAGACTAGCACAACTGGAGCAAAATCACTCCTGATTTACACTGCTGGCAGGGAAGGCTCAGACCCATAAAGCTTTGGAAATACATAAGGCACATTCTTGCAACATATAAATTTATTTGATTAAAAATAATTGTTTTAAGCACCATTTTTAAATTAGTTTCCAGTCCGTCAGGATTTCCAGCCCTCCTTTCACATGGACCAGTGTAGAAAATGAGGATGATGCACCTCAAGAGCTGCTGGAGGTGGGACCAAGGGCCCCTCTAGCCCAGTGCCCTGTGACTGCTGGAAAAACACCTCCACCCAAGGGCACCCACCACAGACCTGTTCATCAGGGGAGCTTCTTTTTGTCCTCACTATCTGCCAAGACTCACTCTGTGACAAGGGGGAAAAAAGTCTTTAATCGGACATTTCCATGATTATTTTCTTCGGATGGACAACATCAACACAGGAAGTCAAACAGGAAAACCTCTCACTGATTTCTTGCTGTCCTAAATCAGAAATGTCTGGATACCAAATTTGAACCCATCCAAGTATTTCCATGAGCCAGTTCAGGCTCTGTGCAATGACCTGAACATAGAAATAATTCCCCAGAGCTCAGAGCACCTGCAGCAGGTGGGGAGGCAGGAACAGCAAAGCAGAGCAGAGACTCTCAGCTTCCAACAGCAACATGAACTTTGTTCATGTAATTTGTTCAACTGGTTTTGACAGGTAAAACTGGGTACAGGAGACACCAGCAGAGGGGACACAGCCCCAAAGATGCCAGGTATTGATTGTGACCTTTCACAGAAGAACACCTTTGCCGTGTGACCAGTTGTCTGTGCAGTTAAAAGGCCAAGCACCGCTGACGGTATTTTCTCTCCCCTTGTCAAATGTTAATCTGTGCTGAGGTGTTCTCAGGGACTTCACAAGGTTCCCAGCCTTCCAGAGAAATCTCCTTCAGACTTCCACTGAATTGTGAAAAACAATTCTTATGATTTAAAGGGAGTCATATGTATTATTTCTCCTGTCTCCCTCCATTTCCAAAGACATCAGGGATGCTTAGGTGATTTTGATGTGTCTCTCCCCTCTCTTTACGTCCCTCATGTGTTGCTCATTTTCTCCATTCCATTTGGCTTACAAGCCATCCTCTGTCATGTCCTGTTTCCTGATCCTTTACCCTTGTACTCTGGGTTGCTGCTGCACTTCAGAGGGGGTTTGTGTCTCACCGAGGAGGGAAACAAGCAGCTCCTGCCAACACTGCACTGGCTACAAAGCTGTTCCTGCAGCAGCACAAGCCTTGCCCTGCTCACACGTGCTGCACTGGCTTCTGCAAATGCTGGGATAACAAACAGCTCTGATTTTAAAAGGTGTTTTTCCTTACCATCATTCTAGACTTCCAGAAAGATGGATCTAGATTTGAGTTCTTTCTATTTATTTATTAAAATTTCTGGGCTTCAAGCAATCCACTTACAAAAAGGGAAATTAAGAGGAAAACTAGGAAAATGGCACATTAAAATAGGAGTATGGCATAACGAAAACTGTGGTTAAAGAATGGCAATTTAAAAGCAAAAAACCAAAATCTCCATATTAAAGGGAGGCAAAATTAATAAAATCTGTAAATCATTGAAATGACAACACAGAAATTCCCTCTATTCAATCAAATCTTGCAGGTACTTCCAGCTAGGTCCTAAAATCATGTTATGTGTTTGATTTTTGTCCTCTCCGTTGGATGATGCCCTGCCTCCACTGTACCTTCCACTACTACAGTTCTGAATAGAGCTATGCTGGCTATAAGAACAGTTCTGGAGTGTTTTGTGGAAAAGAAGAAAACACCACACCATTTTTTAGGGTTGTCCCCTAAGAAACCTCTTTTCCCACCTACTGCACCCTTTTCACCTTGCACCCAGCTCATCCAGACTGGCTTTAACTGAGCTGGCCTATACCTACAGATCTGATGGAGGAAGCCGGGTGGAGAAATCAGGAGCTGGGAAATGGCATGTGGCTGCTGCTGCTGCTGAGCTTCACTGTCCTCACACAGGAAGTTCCAAAGGGAGGGAAGAAGGGACATCTGGGAGGTGTGTGCAGGATTATCCCAGCCTGGAGCGGAGTGCCAGGGACACAGTGCTGCTTCTGAGCTGGAAGGGACCCCCAGGGATCACCCAGTCCAGCCCCTGTCCCTGCACAGACACCCCAACAATCCCACCCTGGGCATCCCTGGGAGCTCCTGGAGCTGTGGCAGCCTCAGGCTGTGCCCATTCCCTGGGGAGCCTGGGCAGTGCCAGCACCCTCTGGGGGAAGAACCTTTCCCTGATCTGCAGCCTGACCCTGCCCTGGCCCAGCTCCAGCTGTTCCCTCAGGTCCTGTCCCTGTCACACTGAGCAGAGATCAATGTCTGCTCCTCCTCTTCCTACATGGGACAATGTCACCATGATGAGTCTCCCCTCAGTCTCCTCCAGCTGAACATTCCAAGTGCCCTCAGTGCTGCTCACACAGTTTCCCTTCCAGACCCTTCCCCATCCTCGTGGCCTCCTTTTGGATGCTCCCCGATGGCTTCATGTCCTTTTGACACTGTGGTGCCCAAACTGCCCCAGCTCTGGAGGTGAGGCTGCCCCAGCCCAGAGCAGAGCAGGACAATCCCCTCGCTGGTGCCCCAGGACAGGGATGTCCCTCTGGCTCCAGGGCACTGCTGGCTCAGATCCCACTGCCAGTGACCCTGCAGAGTCAGCAGGCTCTGCCTGTCCACACAGACATGCCCTGCTCCATCTCTCAGGGCACAAAGTTCAAGGGCAGTGACAGCTGGAGCTCCCAGGACTGTGTGAGTTACTGTTCCGGGCATTCACTCACATGGATTTCCTCTCCCCTAACTCTGAGGTGTGCTTCTCTCCTTGGCAAGCACAGCTCTTGTTAACATCACGGGGTGAGCTGCACAGTGTGTGGGTGTGATTTAATGCTCCAGTGAGCTCCAGCCCTCACACTCAGCCCCTCATCTGGGGACACAGACTCCCATTTTCTCCTCTTGACTCTGATGTATGTTGCTTTGGGGACCAAATGTGTTTAAACGGGAAAGGAAAGGCACACAGTTATGAAGGTTTGATTTTTTTTTTAAGATGATATCTGGGAGTTTAATCCACCTTTGACATCAATACTATGATCTGCCTGTAAAACACCTGCCCAGCACTGCAATCTGGTGGCCAGCCACTGCTCCAGGCAGCCTTTGGGTGAACACAGGGCAGCAGAGGCAGGACTGGGACAGCACTCTGTGTGCAGGAGGGCTGCAGAGCATCAGGGAGAGCTTGTTCTTCCTTGCAGCTCACTGAGGATTATGGATTAAGAAAAGGGAAGCCAGATAAACCCTATCTCACATTTTTCCCCCCAGGCCATTGTACCTACTACTGACATTTGTCAAAAGTCTGTTCTGGGAAATGCAAAGATTTTCATAATGCTGGTGAACCCTCAGGTTTCGAGCAATAACCTGTCTTCTATTCACCTGATTTTCAGCAGTAAGCACATAGGTGTTAGCATTGCTCAACCTGTGTGACACCACGCCTCCAAACCTCTGCCCCCTCTGCCTCACAGCAGAACAAATCAGCTCCTCAAAACGTGCCCACCTACTGCTGGAGAGAGCTGGATGCTGTGCCACACCACAGCTGGCTCCTGTGGCAGCAGGAACTTCAGAGAGCTCAAAGTTACCTTGGCAGCCATGATTTACAACAGTATTTCAGTGAATCTAATCAGAAGTGTGAATACTCCCCTCCTATCTGGCACACATCGTTGGTGTTCTAATTATTCACACATTTTGGCAAGCATTATGGTGTTCCCCTACCAAGATCCTAATCCCTGCAGATCAGTTAAAATAAATGAAAGAGAGAATCAAAAGGCACTTAAAAATTCAACGGTTCTCTAAATGGGTTTGAACAGGCTCCAGATTATCAGTTGTTGCAGTTGACTAGCACTTAAAATTAGGCCCTCCCCTCCAACACACCTCTCATTTCCCCTTCTCTTTTAAAGGAACTGACTGCTAGTCCCATTCCTGGATGTACCAAAATGTCTAAATGAGTAAAAAGGGAAAATATATGCACATCACCTACATTTGGTATATACTGCAAAACGCTGAGGTTGGTAGTCTGAAAGTGAAGCTATTAACTGCAACGAGAACACATCCCAACGTGGAGAACAATCACAGAATATGCTAAATCAGGAAAGTGTGGTAAACCCCAAGTTTTCCTTTAGCTATTTCTGTGTGGCAGAAATATCCCAACACCAGGGAACGCGCTGCTGTCTTACAAAAGCAGTGTAACACTGGGATCCATCCCATTTGCAGTCATTAAAAATGTATATTCCTTAGAAATATCTGCCGAAGAGCCCTCCTACGTGTGTTACCCTGCCAGGCAGTTCACTGTGTCCATGCAGACATTTCCTGGCTCCCTTCTAAGATACCTGAACTGCTCCCAGTCCTTCCCCCTGGCCAGGCTCTCCCCTCCCAGGAAATCCACTTTGGCACAGGCGCCCCTGCCCTGATTTCCCTGCAGCCCCCAGAGCCAGCGCTACCCCTCACCCTCACCCTCCTTCCTGCATACAATTTTCTGCTCCAGCTGCTCTCCGTGACCCAGTAAGCAGAGCTGGGAATAAACTCTAACCTCTCCACTTCAGGTAGTTCAGCATTTAGGTCTCAGAGCCAGCTTTCTGCTGGACCCTCCGTCACTCACACACATCCACACTGTAATACTTTTATATTCCACCGAGTTGTTTCTCAGCCAGGTATTTATGAGAGAAGAGGCTGCTTTATACTGCATCGTTCTTTACCTTCTCCCTTCCCTGCTCCCAGGTGCCTTGTGTAACTGTGATGCTTTTGTTCCCACCTTGGCATCCTCCCAATACAAACAGCACCCACACATGGCTATTTATTAAAGGCTCTGGCCATTGACGTACCTCTGTGTTCAGAGGAAACAGCAAAGGAGTGAAAATGTTGATGTTTCACACGTATAAAATAACACAGGACAGGTCAGCACCTCAAAATGACTCGTTTTTAGGTGTCACCATGGAAACGGGCCAAGATAAATCTCCACATTACAAACACCAAGGGTCTTGGAGCGACTCCTGGTAAAATACAGAACTAAAAGGAAAGGGGAAATTCTACTCAGCACACATGTGAAGGCTAATAAAAAATGGATGTTTTCATGTTTATGTGTAGTTGGCAACAAGGAGAGGCTAATTTCTTTTTTGGTGTAAGTCAATATAGCATCATTAGGCTCATCAGGATTGTGCAGATTTATTCACAATGAAGATCCCTATTGTGGTGTTCTCCACTTCCACTTCTTAGGAGAGAGAGCTGGTCATGCATCAGTAAAACAGCAGTTCTAGTTCACTGGGAGCTGCAAGCCTGTTCTGGAGGACAGGGAAGAAGGAAAGCAGAAAAAAATGGAAAGATAAAGTGGTGTGGAGGGAAAATGTGAGTGAATGACTGACATGAGTGTCTGGGGGCTTCTCCCATGTGCTCGATCTCCTTGGGGCTCCCCTAAGACAGCCCAGTCTGGCAGGTCTAGTTGAATACATCCACTCAATGAAAACAGTTACTCACAAAAATGTCACTTTCTTGAACGCTGAATGCTTTGAAATCAGACAGTAAAGGCATTAACATATCCATACATATTTACAAGTAATTTAATTATGAGGTCAAATACTGCAAGCTATATCTGTCAACTTCCATGTACATATTTTGACGAATCAACTATTTCCTATTTTTATTTTTAACATTATTGTTTAATACTCATCACAGGTCCATTGTCTTAGGCTCAACAGAGCCAGGGTATTAAAGCAGAAGCTTTAGGCACTGAAGACTTTGCTCATAAGAGCCTCAATGACATTTGTGGGTTTTATGAATTCTCCGTCCCATGTCCAAGGCTGTAGCACATCCTTGCAGCCTCTGGGCTGACTTTGACGAGAAGAAAAGCCAGGGAGTGACGTGGGGACAACAAGGAACAAGTGGCAATAGTTAGAGGGAAACCACATGGAGGAAGGAGTGAGCAAATTCCTATTATTGCTACCTAAAGGCTCCACCTCTGTGGTCTTATTCAAATATACAGAAAGCAGAGTGAATTGGGGGGGGGGGGGGAATTTTCTTTTTTTTCTGGTCTTCAAATGACATTATTTTTCTCCTGCATCTTGCATAAGGCCAGCAACCCTCCTGGAGCTGGTGTGTATTCCACATTGTGTACACTGGTTAATGCTAAGGCATGGGACTGTGTGTCCCCAGGTCTGGTATGAATTACTGCAGGACAATGTTTCTCATTTATGAGCGTAGTCAAAACATTAAGGAGATTTAAATTTTCTTTTTAACATGAACTCAACTTCAGTAGACCCCCTCATAAACTTGTTTTGGAATGATTTTTTGATTGTAGCAACAGAACAAAGTTATCTAGAATATGTCTGTATAAAGATTGAACCTCCATAGATTTTTAGATAAAACAGATTAATGACTTGTATTTATATGGCAGCTCAAAGTGTTTCACAAATATTGATGAATTAAAGCCTCTTGACAGACTTCCAAGCAGGACAATGTTAACATCCCCTATTTACAGATGGAACTGTAAACTCTGTCAGGAGATATTCAGAGATTAAATTATTTGCTTAGGGTCAGAAAGTCACCAACAGCATTCTGGAGTCACATGCTGCTCCCTCGCCAAAACACACCAGTCACATCAGGAGCAATCAGCCACAGGCACAAACATCCAGAAACCCAGACTCCACTCCATGGTAGCACCAGGGTGTTTATAGGCTACAAAAATGTAAGTTCTCCTCTTTTTTTTTTTTTTTCTCCCTCATTACATCCTATTTTGTCTGCAAACAAGAATAAAAAACTAAACAACAACAACCATCAAATAAATAAATAAATTCCTAACTTTGGCCTGCTGAATGGCAGTTGGGTTTATTTACAACTTCTGTGCTGGCATCAGCAGCAGTCCATGATCTGCCCTTTGGTAGGATAAATGGATGTAAACTGGAAAAGTCTATAGCTCATAACAGATAATGGCTTGTACCTTTAGTGTCTTAAAGCTCGGCACCTTTATGTCATAAATGATTCCTTGTCTAGCAATAATGGCATGTAACATACTCCCAGGGAGAAAAAGGAGGAGAAGAGGAAGGAATTAAACCACGGTGCCATTTGACTAAAAATGCAAAAGTATTCACTGGATGTGTTGCAGTGTCCAGCGGGTCTGAGCCATTCTGGGATCTCTCTCAGCAGCTGGCAAACAACAAACAACAAACAAAATTCCTTTCACTGGGCTGGACACAGGGCATTTCCAGCACGTGGTTCTTTGGTTCTTTGAACCATCTCTGTTTACTTTGCAATGGCTTTGTACATCCTGAGGTGCTCTCACCACTCTCCCCTGCTCTGTGCCTCAGATAGACAAAGGATATTAAAGGGCAAAAGCTGCACAAGAAACCTTACACAACACACCTAAGCATAAACTTACAAGTGACTGGTGTGAATCCTGCCCTGGTATAAGCGAAACCACAGGAGGAAACCCAACATCTGGGCCCCATGCAGTGTGAATCTTTGTGCACATGCTATCGCAGGCAATCCTTACAATTAGAGATCTGACAGGAAACTCAGGGCAATGCACGCGCTCTTGCGTCGCAGCAGTGGAACAGACTGAGAAAAAAAAAAAACACCTCAAAAGGTTCTTCCAGACAAAACTTGGCAGAGACCCTGGGATATGCATTTCCTTGATGTTTCCTGCAGATTGCAGACCTCAAACCAAAGCTCCCTCAGCCTCCATGGAGCTGGGGCAGAACCCAGAACCAGAGAATGCTCTCCTCTGGTCTGCCTGGGCACAATTATTCTCTCTAACTTTTGTGCTGCCAGGGGAAAGCCTCGGGATCTTCCCACTGCAGCAATCGGGCCTCTATTAGAATCACAGAACCATAAAATGGTTGATGGCGGAAGGGCTCTTAAAACCATCAAGTTCCAATCCCCTTCCACTAAACCAGGTTGCTCCAAGCCCATCCAACCAGCCCTTGAACATTTCCAGGGCTGAGGAAGAGTTTTGTGAAGGATCCTCAGTGAAGGAATCCCTTCTCCTGTCACACCAGCACGTTGTGCTCAAAAAGCGGGCTTGATCATAGACATGGCTGCACTTTTGGACAGAAGTTGCAGGTTTAAAACACTGCTTGCCTTTCATTCTACGTGGTATTTTCTTTTCTTCTTTTTTAACTTAGCAAATGCCACGGTGCACTCTCATTTTTGATTTTAATAGCTAAAGATATGCACGCAAAAAGCATCCTAATTACTGCTTTCCTGGCAGACACAGCCATTTCCTTGGGTTTTTATTGCCATTAGTTTTTCTCACCGATTTATCCTTAGCTACTCTCTTTGCATCTCCCTCGCCTCCCCTGAGCCCTTTCCTCCTCGCTTCTCAAGACTTGTCAGCACGCCTCCGATCCCCAGGAGAGATTGAAGGCCTTGTAAAACCCACTGCGCAAACAAGCATTCCTGTTCATTTATCACATTTAGCATGCGCACTTCCACACTCATCAAAACCAAGCCTGAGCTCGCTAAGTCATTTCCCTCTCCCAATTACAAATTAGTCCATTAGGCTGTCTGCAGTAGGCCCTCTGTTGCATCTTGGTAATGGCTTCTGAGATTTCCATCATAATCGTAATGGCTCCCTGTGCAGCCATGAGGGCAGATGGAGGCCGCTCGTGGGTAATGAGGTATCACACTACCAAAGGGCACAGCTCTGGGCTCATTATTTAGTCTTGGCTGTTTTGTGAAAACAACAACAAAGGTAAAATGCTGAAGGGAACACTTTAGCATATTAAATTAACACTTCTTGAAATTTCTCTCTGTAAACATGCCATATTTTTTCTTTATGAAACATCCCATGTGTCTGAGCGTGCGACGCGAGGGAAGGGGGAGGAGGGAGAAGGGACCAGAGCTGGTGTGTGCTGCCACATCATCCCCGCAGGCAGAGCCTCTCCTGAGCTGGGGCAGCGCCAGGAGGCTCCGAGGAGCTCGGCTTGGCCCTTCCCCAGGGTCCATCCTGGGTGTTCACACGGGACCTGCTGAGCACCCAGCTTATCTGAGCTGTCTCCCAAAGCGACACCTCCGAGGGATGGGCCTGAGGACAGGGCCTGGCTGGGCGCCTGGGGCCAGCTGCTCCGGCACTGTGGCTGTCCCTGTCACAAGAGCAGCCAAGGCTGGATGACGCTGGACACCCAAGGCTGATGCCCAAATCCCTGATGATGAAGCTGCACCCCAAGAAGAGCAGAGAGGGACGCGCAGGGCACTGAGGCCGTGCTCGCAGCCCTGCGCCGAGGGATGCGGGGCCTGGCAGGAGGCTCAACTCAAAGAGAGAAGTAATGTTTAAGACAAGCAGGTTAAAATCAATATCAATTAGACACTCTTTGAACATTGCTGCTCTCTTTAGATTTTGTCTGTTGGATGTGAACTGTTGCTAATTTGACTTTGTTCCCAGCGGCACAATAGTGTTCAAGATACCAAATCCTGCTGTGGGGTTGAAGTTAAGGACAGCTAAGCCCAAGGCTTTCCCTTTTCACTGGAGCTGGCCTTAATTTGTTTCCCTTGTGATTTTTTCTTACCCATTGGAGATCGGGAGACCATAAATAAGCAAGTGGTAAGGCCAGAGGTAGAGTTTAGTGTGGCTGAGAGAAGAGGTGAGGAACAGGAGCGGGGAAGGGACAGGAAGTTTCTGTCCCTCTCTCTCACACAACTTCAACGCCATTACAAGAGTGAGAAAGGAGAATATCATAAATGTGGTCTGGCACCACGTGGAATTTGCCTAAATGTCAGCCAACCATATCCAGGGCAGGGGCAGAGCCGTCCATGCAGGAAGGGAGTTTTGCACATCTTGTGTCTCTTGCGGGATGAATCCCCGCCTGTGACCGGAGGGCTGGAGGTGCAGCTCCCACTGGGGGAGGCAGGAGCCACCAAAACATTGCAGGATACCTTCTTCAAGTTGCTGAGCAGCAGCTCCTGTGCACTTTTCTGAAGACCTGGTGGCACCAGCCATGCTGTCTATGCCAAAACACATTTTTAGATGTAAGAGAGCAAGTGAATATTGAAAAACACATTTCACGTGTGAAATACTGTTTGGATAGGAAAAAGAAAGCAAGGCAGACCAGAGATTCTGAGAGATAAGAGGAGCGCAAATCCAAAGTTAGCAGGCGGATTGCCATCCAACTCTGCTTTGGTGAGCAGTAAAACACAAATTTATGAGCTGGGTTTTGTTAAAGTCGGATATGGATTTTTGAAAATGAAAAGGATGGATGGGAGGACGGCAGTGAGACATTTAATCAATGTCATAAAAATGTAACATTCATTGGTCTCCTAAAATGAAATTAATAATCTGTGTAGAAGTATCATTAGGAGATAAGTGACATTTTTAGGCTTTGATTTGTAACTTGTAACAAATCTTACTTCCACATATTTCAAACATTCTTAGTGATATCCATCTTTATTAAAACATACCAAAACCTTTTCACCTCGGCTAGAGTGGCCCATCAAGCATTTTTTCCCCCAGCATAATATCCTTAAGTAAAAAGACACATTATCAGGCACAGACTTTGCAGTAATGAAGGCAGGAAGAGACATGCTCCGTACCATATTCAAATTAAATCAGGGATTTCAATACTCCCTGATTATCAGGGAGTCTTGTCTTTCACTAATAAATTTCTCCTTCATCCCAGGCAGAGACTTTCTGAGCTCTCTCTGAACTGATCAGACGTTTCATTGTGTGCAGGAGGGCGAGGATAAGGTGTGTGCATGGGGGGAGCAGGAGTGTGGGGTGGGGGGATACGAAATTAAGCAAGTCTGCTCCATAAATGATTGGAGCTATCACACGAAAAGGAGCCTTACAGGAACACAAATCTAATTCACACGGCTGCTGAATTTAGAAGGATTTGGGGGAAGGAGTAGCTAATATACAGGGGTTTATTCTCCTTACATTTAACATCAAGGCATTTTGCATCCAAGTACTTTCATACATTTTAATGGAGCTACCTTTGATTTGCTCCAGGTAAGTGAGGTGAGAAGCTGGAGTCCAGGGCATGGATTATTAGTACAGATCATCTCTCAGACAGAGGGGGAGGTGACACCCTTCCTCTGCCCTCTCCTCTCCCCACGCCTCTTTAAAAGGGCACCAAGAAAGATTTTTTTTTTAAATTAAATTAGAAACATAATCACAATCAAGTTGTGCAACCAGGAGAGTTTGCATCTTTTTTTCATGGACTCCTGTCAAGCATATTCTAATTAAGCTGTTTCTGTTTTCGTTGTGGTCCAAGAGGAGGATGACAGCAGGGAAAAGTTGGTCAGAGTTGTCACCACACACATTCAGAAGTTACAGAGATAAAGGACAAGCCCCTTGTTGTGGCTGTGACAACAACAGAGAGAGTCCCTGCTGGGGGCCACGTGCTGGAGCCTGGCACATCGTCCTTGCCTCAAAGAGAATACAGGATGAACAGGAAAGGGAGATAAAGGAAGGATCACAATCCTATCTACACATGGAAACTGTGGTGTGGAGAGATGCAATTCTTTGCCCAGCATCACAAAGCTGCTCTACATCAAAATCAAGTGCTGCACCTAATTCTCCAAAGTCCCAGTTAAGTGCCTTAATCAAAAACTGCTTCAGGGCCTAGAGAGAATTGTCCTGTATATTAATTATCCTTTACATTTGAAGAGTCACTAGGAAAGTGTTCTTGTTTTTACTCCTAGGCCAGCTTCCAAAGGGTGCCACTTAATAAAACATTCAAAACTTCACTAGGGATTTCTGGCCAATTTTGTTACCACCTTTGATTCTATTTGTGTTCTCCCATAATTGCTCTAACTCGTGAGAAAAGGACACGTTTCTTTTATTGATACAGCTGACTCTGTACAGATTTAGTCTCCACATCTCAATTTGGTCACACTACTACACTGTACCAATGTCCTGCTCTCACCAGCCCTATTCACACTCAAACTGCCAATTTAAAATGTCTGATCACAAATGTGATCTGATAACAAAGAGGAACCATCTGACCATTCCCAAATATAAAGATGATATTATTACACATCTCCAAGGTCTTTGGGCTGCCCAGTTTTACTAAGAATGGCTGCAGATCTGCAGGTTTGACCTGTGCAGGGCAGGGAGTTGGACTGCAGTGACCTCCTTCCAACTCTGGATATTCTCTGATTCTATGATTAGGAATATTTTGCCCACAGGAGAAAACCATACATAGCAGTACCCATGTACATGTCTGTAACAATCATTTTCACACCTTCCCCAGCTAGAAAGCTTTAGACTGTCCCATGCCTTCACAGCTTCTGTGTGGCCTCACCTGGCCACGACAGGAATGTCACAGGCAACAGAGTGCAAACACCAACTCCAGAATGTCACAAAGGGCAGGCAGCTGCCCTGGCTCCTTCCCCACCCCTGAAGTTCCCCCTATTGACAGGTATTGAATACAGTGACTTGGTAATTCCCACTATATCCCGTTATTGTAATTTTTGCCTACCTTGCTTTTCACTGAAATTATTTACTGAAAGAAAAACACAAAGACCCCTCCCTTTGCGAAGGTTAGGTCTTTGCTCGAGCCTACAGATTTTAACCTCATAAATATTCCCAGCTATAAGATCTTATTAAGAAGGTATGTCTCCCAAGAGCATAAAACCATCAAGCTGTAAATTTTATTTAATTTCCCATGAGATTTCCTAGCCTCATACATATAATTAGAGTGCAGTATAGAGCACTTTTTGTGTTTTGTCAATAAATCACTAGGGAACAATCAACGTTTAAGAGGACAAGCTTTAATGATTTTTCAGACCCCTAAGCAATCATGCCTGCTACAGTGGCAAGCTGGTCTTTAACTTTCTCTAACTAGGATTGTGGACTGTAATGTTAGAGAAGGTCCCAAACACTTAATCCTATTAGACTCCGCAGCCCAGACAATCATAGCTTATACCCCGGGGACATATTGATTTTGATTTGGTTGACAGATAAGACCAGCCAAGCTACTGTAGGCTATGCTTTATTAAGTGTTTACAAATTAAATATCTTCAGGTCTGTAACAAGCACAACTCTGCGGCACAGCCAGCTGCAGGTTGGCAATTACCTGTGCAGCTGGACAGAGGAGTCTCCATCCATCACCCAGAGCGCATCTGGCAGCAGCAGGAGTGTGGCGTGGTCCAGAGGCTCCTCGCCCAGCAGGACACAGGGAGCTCTGATCTCCATTGCAGCACGGCCTCTGGGGAGCCCAGATCCTCCTGCAACGCTTTGGCTTGTGGCAAAATATCTCAGGAATGCCTCTGTCAGGAGGAACTCATCAGGGAGTGTGTCAGTGTTGAGCCATGACACAAGCTCTGTCATATTTTTTAAAAAGCCCCCACTCACCTCACTTGTTTTCTCCTGTCTGTGCTTTATTCTAACTCACAAACTGAGCATCATTTCCATGCTGCTGCCACAGCCTGTATTTCCTCTCAGCTGTCTCACTCAGCCTATCTGGCTTCTCTGGGAAGCTCTCCCTGCACATCGTAGACAGAGACAAACCATGGTTTCACATGCACAATGTCTCTGACTTTTGGAGAGACAAACCCAGTTTGTGTAAAAAAGAAAAGAAAAAAAAGATATTGGAGATGATTTAGAGAAAAAAAAAAAAAATGCATACAATCAAGTTCTTTCTTGCATGCAAACCATAAAATAACTTTTACACCTGGGAGAACTGAATGAGTATATTTCTGATTTGGCATTATTTTACCCTTGACTTTGCACTGATGTCAATGACAGAAGGAGAAAAATAGCTGCAGAGAATTGGATGCAAAGAATTCATAAATTTCCTGAAAGGGAATATCTGAAAAAAGAGAAATTGCCTTCCTCAACTCCACAGTGCCTGGCAGTACACAGAACTCCTTGGGTCAACAGCCCAGGACGGCGTTTGTGTCCCCTGAATTACCCTTGTGATCTCAAGTGGAAAGCAGCTTATAGGCGCTGAATGCACATTAAACACTTGAGCTTCCCGTCGTATAATTTGATAATCACACCAACTACACTATCAGGCTAGAGTCTCCCAAGTACTTTAAATATGTTAATGAAGCAAGATTTTATCTATAGTCTTATACAGCTTGCACAAATCTATAAATAGGCTTATCTCAGGGTTATTGCTGTTATAAATTAATTATGGAAATGTCAACCAAATCAGGTACATGCCAAAGGAGTAATGGGGAGAGCAGTGATTTGCAACAGAAGATTCAGATACTGGGTGACCTGCATGAAGGGTTCACAGCCCCTGGCAGCAGTCCACAGGCTTTGGGGGAATTTAACCTTGAAGAATACACTTAAAATTGGTTTTCATATGAGTAATTGACAGTGGCTGGAGAAGTGGACTGAATTAGGGAAGAGTTATTGCACTGTTTGCTGGTAGCATCTCATTCCTTAAGCCACGATTGTTTCTTTTTAGGCACTGGGAGCTGCTGGATAAAGGGGTTGGGGTTTTCTGGGGGGAGGAAATGTGAGAGAATGGAGATGAGGGGCCTTGGTGTAAATTCCTCCCTTTACTGCACTGTCCCAAAGCCAAAGGATGTGTACAAATGATATACAGTTATTTAAAAGGAAAATCCCAAGCAAATAAAAATCACTGTTTTCCCACTTAGACTTGAATATCTATTTGTTTTAAGGACAACACCAAAAGTCAGTGACTCCTGAATACTGCAAGAAATTTCAAATGTGCATCTAACCCAAATGACACTTTAAGGGATGAAAGATCTGTCAGAGCACAACAGCTACGTAAGTCCTAAATGCCATATTCCCTCTCCTATTTATTCCTTATACAGTGATATGACCTGTGCTCCCTGGCTCTGGATAAGTACCCTCACTACATCTGCTGCCTCTCAACCTCAACAAAAAGACCACCATGGCCCAATTCAAAAAGGAAACTTTCTTTATTTTTGATAGTTAATGCATATTATCCTTTTTTTTTAAATCAGAAGAATAGCATTAGAATATATTTTTTTAAATTTCAGCCTTTCTTATCATTCTTATAATAGGTTGATACCATTCTTGAGGCACTGATAAAGAAAAAAGCAGGACATTATGACTGAAATACCACATTATAATGTGCCAGCAGTGCTGAAGTTGAAGCATGTTAAAAGTCTGCGTGTATTGTCTCAGTTGAGAAGGCTCAATGCAAAGAGCTTTTGATCATACACAGCTTTTTTAAAAAAGGCAAAAAGAAAACACTGTTTTGACAGTGATTAGTATTGGCAGTGTTTGAGTGTCCAGACCTATTCTGCTACAGCCACTCTGAAGTTCCTACAGAACTCATTCCAAAGAGCTTGCAAAACCCAGAACATCCTTCACTAGGAACTGGGATCTTATTCTGGGTAGCAGAATTCTGTCTCCCAGCTAGGATCCACTTCTGTGGGACTGAAACAGATAAAATGGCGAATAAGTCTGCTTGTGGAATATCAGCTAATCTCAGGGTGCTTGCAGACACTTCATTCTTCTGGCTGCATCAATATAAATGGATTAAAATGCTTTCTATTGCCTGCTAGGACTTGGTGCTGCAGCTGGTCAAATTTAGCTCAGATTGTAATGGTCTGGGGGCTCAGTATTACAGATCTCTGTCCCTACATGTGAGCTACAGAGAGAAGCCTGGACAGTCATAGCCAGATCCACCCTTGGTTGGGTGGGCTTGTGTCTCACACCTGCAGCTCACCTCAGATACCTGGGACCAACCAGACGCTCCAGATGCTCCACAGAAATGATCAAATTGCTGAAGGATTTACCTCTCAGCTGGAGGAAACCACTGCCAAGCAGGCTGAGAGCTCCACAACTTCAGTATTTAGTGAGGAAATGTCTGGGAGAAGAGGACTGAGATTCTCTAGATAATGCCCGCTGTTCAAAGTGGGAAGAAAAAATGCTCAAAGACCTGATTATCTCAAAGCGAAATATTCTGGATGCTCTTCCTCTGATCTCTAATGAAGACACAGATGCCAAGACATGAAAGAAAGGTGATGAGGTAAGGACTGTTCCACAGGCCAAGAGGCAGAAAGGATAAAGACACCAACAAGCCATTTATGGCCTGTTTCCATTTGGGCGGGTTTCTCCTGAGTGGCACAGGAACAGCACAGCCCCTGTACTCTGTTTAAACACAGATCCAGCCTGGGAACTCTGGTGGAAACAACATTTAAATGGTGTTTAGATTCCCTTTGGGCTCTCAGCACTGAAAGAGTTTCAACCACACCCCACTCCCGCCCTTGGAAGACAAAACCTCCATACTTTGGTTCAAATCCTGCAACTGGGGCAGCTCCACAAGAGCAGGGAACATGTGAAATTCTGCACTGCAGCATCTGCTACTGCTCCTTTCCATTAAAATTAAAAGCTCTATTACAGACATTAAAATCAGATCTCCTAACTGCTTAATAGGTAGGTAATGGACTCAGATTCTCAGTGAAGAAGTCACAGTGTGAGGCAATTTTCTACAGATGAAGCTTGGTTTTAAGGATCTTGATAAAATGCTTAATATTTCCTGAGAAGTAGCTTAGAGATTTATAAATACATACCCATATAAATGCACACCATCACCCCAAACAAAACCAAACAAAACCTGCAAAAAAGCTGGTGTGGTTCCTCCAAAGACAGGGTGCATGACATAAAGCAAGTGACCTCTGGTGACCTTGTCCTGACTGGTGTTTTACACAGCAAATGGTCAACCTTCCACTCCCCCTCTACACATTTCTTTTTCCATGAAGCCCACAAATCTTTACATAAAGCTCCAAATATCTGTGTGCTTCACAGGAGCATCACAAGTGTGGCTCTCCAATGCATTTCCAATTCCTGGCAGTGCCCCAGGGTTTGTGGATGACAGCATGGGAGGCAGCATCAGACTGTGCCGTGATCACTTTCCATCACCTCCTGCCATGGATTTGTGGTGCAGGTTCCACTTTTAGCTGTGCTGGCAGCTGTGGGGCTGTGCTCTGATGGAAAGCATTTGGAGACTAACAGGTGATGCAGGATCCAGTGAGTCTGGAAATACTGGTCAAAATATCAGCTCATACTCATGATCCCATTTACTGCTCCTAAAATTTTAACTAGGCTGGAGTGGGCAGCCAGACCCGTGGAGAGACTGCGTGGAGACTGATGGTGCTCCATTCTCAGTGACCTGGTCACAACTGCTGCTCATAAACAGCCCAGGGAGTGACTGTGTAGCTCTGGGGCCAGGCCATTAAGGCTTATCCAAAACAGGCTAACGAGGACTCTGCTTACATCCTGGAATTCATAAAACTTCTGAAAGCGTTATACTGGCCTTATAAAAGTGGAATGTGTGTGTAGTATATTGTAAGGATGTCTAAATGTTCAGAATTTCACATGAGGCTGTGGAAAAAGCATCTTCCCCCCTCTGTTCTGGCATCAAACACTATTCATGGATAATGGGAAACAGAGGAGCACAGGCCACCAAAACAAGGGATCAGCCTGAGGCTGGGGAGAATAAACTCAATTACATCAAATCCCATGGACAGCACAGCCCAGCAGAGAGTGGAGCTTCATTCATGATATCCAGGTGCTTCCAGGGCCTGATCCAAACCCCCTGAAAAGAAAGGTTTCACTGGGCTTTGGATCACATTTGGAGCATGTACAAGTAGGGTTATGCTGTTTTGGGGACATAATGAATCATTAATATTGCCACTGGAAAAGTATCTTCTTCTAACTGGGGCTTGAATGAACAGTGGCCAAAGACTTCCGAAAAGTAAAGGAGTTTTCTGTATCACACAGACGTTTATCCAAACTAGGAAAGGATTAAATATCTTTTATTCTTCTTAGAAAATTACAGGTGAAATGCATTCCCCTTATGGCTCTAGACTAGTAAGAAAATTGCAATGAATAAACACGAAGTGTGGAAGGAGGGGAGAACCCATGCTATTGCACCACAGTAAATGAGGTGACTTAAACTTGGTATTTTCCATTAAAAACACACTCTTACCATCTCTGAAAAAACACAGTTCACCGCCATTTAGACCTTACCAGCAGTTCTAAAGGAATGTAGAATTTTCTGCCTCGAAATGAAATAAGGACTGTCCTGAGCCAGAAAAAAAGAGTCCAGGGATGAAGAGGCAGAATTCCAGTCTGCCTTCCAGTCTGTCCCTGAGGATGCAGTCTCTAGGCACATGGAGAATGGCAGAAGGTCCATCAGACACTCAACAGGTTCAGAAAGCCAGTTTATTCCCTTTATTCCCCCAAAGCCACAGCCAGTGCTGTGCAGCAACTGCCCAACCACGTTCTAATTAAGCAATGGTAGTTTCAGCACAGGCTGTTTCCTGGGGATTAATGACCAACAGAGAGGCAGTTGATGATCTGAGGCCCATTAAAGCCAGTTAGTCATTAATCCCCAGCTAGAGCCTGCATCCAAGTCATTACAGATATTATTAGACTTGGGGACAGGCTTCTTGTGTGGATGCATGTTATTGGTTTGAGCACCTGATGTGGTTATTATCAACTGGAGCAAAGGAGGAAACAACATTTCTGATTATGAAGGTTTAAGCCTCAGAACACCAAACTTCCTCCCCGAGTTCAGATAAGCTCCCTAATCTCTCTGCAACTAAATTACATTAACTTGAAAGGGGGGAAAAAAGGATTACCTATTTACAAGAGACAGAAATAAATAATCAGAAATGTAAGCTTCCACTTGTCAGAGCATCACACTGCCTACCAACCTCACACTGTCACAGAAATGATTAAAAAGACAAAAAAAAAAAAAAAAAAAATACAAAAAGATGAGAAGGAATTGCTAAAGCCAGTAACACAGGGCGAGGTGCAGAGCAGTTCCTGAGGGTTGCTACCCTCTGTGCCACACTAACAGAGCAGCTCAGGCTGTTCTCCCCCAACGCTGGTGAGGCAGAATCAGCCTGGAAGCACCTGGGAGAGCAGTGGACCCAGGAATGCTCCAGGAATGCTCCAGGAAGCAGTGCCTACAAGCCACCACTTGGCAGGACCCCTTTGACGAAGCACCCGTGGGATATTCCAGCTTTATGGTCCCTTTGCTGCTGGAGATCTCCTCTGTGGGATGGGGAGCCAATGAGTGCCTGGTGGTTTATGCTCACTCCAGGTTTTGGGGCACCTTCCAGGAGAACATGAAGGGCAGTGGCAGGTTCCAGCTAATCTGTCTGGCCGGATAAAGTTGTTATTATTTGTTCTGCTGCTGCTAATGTCTGACAGACACAGCCCCTCCGTGCTCTGAACCACATCCTTGTCTTGCTGCTGCCTATTAATATCCTCTGCATATGTGACATTGGAGGAGGCTGTCACTCCTTTGTCACTCACTTGCCTTTCCCTGTCACTGGAGAACATATTCTTTTCTGCTAAAATCCTAACAATAATCCAGGTTACACATTCTCCAGGCAATCCTGGCAGCTAAGTGGACCTGACAGACAGAGTTGGAAGAGAAGGAAGAACGAGCAACCATTTTATGTCTTCGAGCATGTGTAATAAAAATATCTATTAACTCCAGCACATAGGTCAGATTTCCTTTAATTACAATATTGGAAAGAGGAGCACCTGAAAGAGCAGTGTCACACGTGAGATCAGGCTCCCCTGCACGAGGAGTGTGGGGTACTATTGATTAATGAATTAGTGCAGATGGAGGGACTGTTCTGATTCATTTGGCCAAATCAGTGCACGAGCAGGTAATAAGTTGCACAGGTATAAATTGCCCCCAGCACTCTGGTGTGCAGACAGGTTCACCTCACAAAAGAATAAATACTCATAGCAGAAAAAAAAAAATTAAAAAAAAATCCAATTAGTGTCTAAAAATCCCAAGACAAGATACTACTGGGGGAAAGGGAGGAAAAAAAAAAAAAAAAGAAAAAAAAAAAAAATGGGGAAAAAAATCCCCTCTAAGGCTTGATACCTTGACAACCAACAGGTAATATTTTGCTTTTATTGTCTACAAAGTAATGAGAAAGTGAGAAGAGCTGTGAGTGTAGGTGTCTGAGGGAGCTGCTTTAGCACAGGACTGAGGCACTGCAGCGTGCAGCAGGGCTGACATCTCCTCATTTCAGGTCTCCCAGTGCTTGTTCCCTGCAGTGGCAGCACGGATGCCAACCACTGCCAGCTTCCCCTGGGCAAGGTCAGTGCCCATTGAGCTGCTTCCCCTGTCCAGCACCACAGCTGGTGCTTCAGGGCAGAGAAAAACCCCACACATGGCTCCTACCATGGAGCAGCTGCAGAGTTCCCATGGGAATTTCCTTCTGGACCCTCTGAAGAACAGTATATTCCCAGTTTATTATTAATTTTCCATCTGTCATCCCCAGAAGAGCTGGGCTGGGCTGTGCTGGCTGCAGAACCATCATCTGCTTCTCCAAATATTCCTGGCAGGTGATGGGGTTGTCCCACTTTGGTCCTTTTGGATTCACCTGCAGGGTGACTTGGTGCATGTGGGCATCTCTAGCACTTTGAGAGTCAAGCCCAACAAGGCTCATAAGAGAACATTCCTTCCACAAAATCAATGTCCAATATTTTTTTTAACATATCTTTGGCCTTTGCACCACAGGTACAAACCTGAGACTGCTCCCCCTCTGCTGCTCCCTGTGCCACACATGGAGCAGGAACCCAGCTCTGCTCGGATCTCTGCTCCTCAGGCTGCACTTACTCCATCACCTTTGGTGTGACCCAAATAATCTGTTCTTCAGAGCCCTGCCAGAGCTGCTGCTACATGCTCAGTACAGAGCAAAGTGGAGGGATTCCTATTTCATTCCCTTTGAGTCTAACAGAGATGGAAGCTTTCAAGAGGAAGAGACCAAAAGAGAGACAGAAAGGAGAAGAGAGGAATTTTAAACCACCTCAAGAGATTTGTAAGTTGACTTTTCTGTACATACCTCAAGCATAATTCACTTTGACTTCCTCCAGCTCCTCAGCTGAACTGGAGGAGACTGAGTCAGACCCCACCAGAGACTGCAGCTCCTCCCGAGGGGCAGCTCCTATCTCTGCTCTCTGTGACCATGGACAGGGACCAGGGGACAGCTGGAGCTGGGCCAGGGCAGGCTCAGGCTGCAGATCAGGGAAAGGTTCTTCCCCCATAGGTGCTGGCACTGCCCAGGTTCCCAGGGAATGGGCACAGCCTGAGGCTGCCAGAGCTGCAGGAGCTCCCAGGGATGCCCAGGTTGGGGTTGTTGGGGTGCCTGTGCAGGGTCAGGGGTTGGACTGGATGATCCCTGTGGTCCCTTCCAGCTCAGGACATTTTAGGATTCTGTGAACCAAGGCCTAGGTCTGACACCGGTCATTATTAATAGAATTCAATCCCAATGCATCTCATACACAAATGCAAGCTCTTAAGTTTTTACTTCTACCTGTTTTGGATAAATCTGAACACACTGACCAGCCACTTGGAGCACTGTGCGTTTCTGCAGAACAATTTCCTTGAGATTTTCACCCTCATTGTTCTAGTGCACAGGACAGAAGAAATCCCGGGACAGCTTTGTGCTCCCAGCTCCCTTTGATGGAAGAAGCACGTATCCATGAGAGAGTCACCTCCTCCCCGCCAGCAGAGGCTCCTGGGGGGCTGCAGGTGCCAGGGGTGCCCCAGGAGTCACAGGGCAGGGACAGGGCAGTGTCTGCGTGTATCCCAGGGGCAGTGACAGGGAGGGATGCCCTGAGCCCAGTGGGTAAGGGAGGAGCAGTCCCACACCTCAGTGCCTCAGCCCCTGCTGCCCACCCACTGGGGGAAGGGTTTGGGTGCCAGGGGGAAACACCCTGGGGAAACACCACACACCCACGGGGGAAACAGCCTCTCTGAAAGAGACAAGTGTCATGAGCAGCCCAGTTACCTCACCTCTGCCCTTTGCAGGAGAGAAAGAAATTATCCCCAGGAGCACCTCGCCGGAGCAGAGCCCGTGGCACGTTCCACCTCATGCGTATCTTGTTTATTCTAAGTGGAGCTACAAATCTGTCGAGTGAGCATTTTGTTTTGATTAAAAATTAATAGCTGCTTTTGACCCAGGTGGATTAATTTCACTTTCACTGAGTATCAAGTTAATTGACACAAACTACTGTCAGGTGAAAGAACCAATTAACAAACTGTGAGGAGGACTCCTCTCCCCCTCCCCTCCTTCTCTCCCCCAAATGTTGCTTTGACTGAAGGTATATTTTTTTTTTTTCCCTTTTAATAGAAGAAATTTATCTCAGCAGAGTGAGATTAATTACTTAACAAAGAGAGGAACAAAAGGAATGGAGGGTGGGGTGCTCCTGAGCCCAGATGCACTGGCAGGATGCTGCAGAGCGAGGCTGGAAGAGAGGCCCTGCTCCTGCCTCTGGAGCTTGTTCTCACCTATTCACTGCTGCTTCCAAGATTATCAGTCAGCAGGGGTGGGAGCATGGCCGGGGCTCACTGCAGCTCGGCAGAAATCCTTGAGAAGGTCCCCAGGACACGACAGCAAGGTCATTGGAACAGAGAGGGGCAGGATCCATCCGGAGCGCAGAACAACGCGGAGCAGCGCCAGCCACACAAACCTCCCGGCCCCAGGTTCTGCGTTTAAATCAGGAGTTTTCTGCAGCGCTGCGCTGTGGATGGGAGCGTGCAGCGGCCCAGGAAAATCAAAGTAGTTCCTTATTTAACATCTGTTAAATGTAAGGCAGCCCAAGCTGTGCTGGTTGAGCTGTAGGGATGGTGTTCCAGAGCCTGGAACAGGGAAGGGCTGGCACAAGGACTGGCACAAGGGCTGCTGCTTGGCCAGTGCTGGGAGCAGCCACACATGACCCATGGCAGAGAACTGGATGTGTGCTTCCAGTTTCCAGGCTGTCAGCACAGCTCTGAGGAACTCAGGGGTACATTTTCTATAGGCAAAGGACAGTTTTCCAAGTATCACTTTAAAATGTCTTGTAGAGAAGGTGAATCCCTGCAGGAAGGAGGAGGGGGAACAAGAAGCATATTGGGTATTGAACTCCATTAAAATCAAAACTAGCTGGGCTGCCTGATTTGCTTATGCCCTTCTAAAAATCCCACAGGAAGCTTATTTATATCTCTAGGCATCCAAATGTCATCTAAAACCCTTGCCCTTCAGAATTCACGTGATTTGGACATCACAACATTGTATGTCTATTAAGAAAATTAACTATAGTCTCCTAGATTGCTGGGTTTAAAAATCCATTCCAAGCTGCTAATGCTGTGGCTAAAGTTTTAGTACAGAAGTTGCTTAACTAGGCAAATATTTTCAGTTATATACATTTTCCCTTTACTTACAGAACTCATAGCACTTCATTTATCCTCCTGAGACTGTTTGTTCAAATCATTCTTTTACATCCTTAGCCACTATTCTACCCCAGGGACCACCTACAAGCTTTTGCCATTATTAATTTTTTATTCAAAGAAACAGCTAGAAAACCTATTAAGGGGGGAAAAGGAGAGAGGGAGAAAGGAGGAGAAAACAGGACACAGATTTTGCCCAGGCCTCCTCCTTCACTGGGACCTCACATTCTTTCTTGCACCTCTGAAAACCTTTCCCAAATGCCGTTTTCCCCACCTGGTAATGATGTGCACCAGTGCAGAAGGCCCAGTTTTGGTCTCTGCAAAGGGAAAGCACCGACTGTGAGCTCCTCAGATACACAGATCTTGAATTTATAAACGGACACAATGAGAAGGCTAAAAGAAATTTCTAAATAAAGGTGTGAAATACTTACAACAGAGACAGAAAGGGTTTGCAATAAGCTGAAAAGGGAGCATGCAAAAGTTCCCCTGCCCAGAGGGAGCCTGGCTGCCCCCAGCCTTTTTGTAGCACCATCAATTGATTAGCAGAGCTGTGCCTGAAAACTCTGCCACTGCACCACGTGTGTCCACTCATTACCTGTGAGCCTCCAGTGATCATCTGCTGGTGAAGGACTACAAACATACCTGGCTGCTCTGACATACAGAGAACCCAGAGAAAATTAAAGGAGGAAATTGCAATTCAATTCGGTGCATATGGAGAATAAAGAGCCATGGTTTCATATGCACTGGCTTATCCTTGCCTTTGGTTTATGTTAAAAAATATACGGTATTAGCTGCCCTTTCCTCTGGGGAAATGAGCAGCATAGGTAATGGAAACCAATAAAGAACTGTCATGTGTTACTGCAATCTATCTACATTTAGGTGATTCCTGTTCTGTCCCACATCTGACCAAGGAGGAAAAGCAATTGTTCAAACGAAACCGGGTGACAAATCCTCCCAATCATTTCTTCCCTTCACTTCTTCACAATCAGAACTCTGAGCTGAAAAGCCACAAAGATATCTCAGCATTAAGCACTTCAACACTCCTGGGAAATGCCTAACATAAAGTAACAAACCCACAAAGGATCCCATGTTTCTGAGAGGACATCAGATGAGATCTGGCTAGCTACTGAATATTAAAAGATACACACAACCCCCCCTGCAGATGAATTTGCCATAGCATACCCCTCCTTATGACAGACCACAGTGGTTACACTCCCATCACCTTCTTTTAGACTTTTTAACTACAAGTGATTCTTGTTAGAATGCGCAAAAAGAGGTAAGATGCTGCATTTGTTAGGAGCAAGACCAGGAGAGATTTGCTCTGCCAGGGACAAGTGCAGTTCAGGAGATGAACTGCAGGTTTTACTTCCCTGCCCATCACAGTCTCTTCCCTGTTAACTGTCCTGACACCTGAGCAAGGGCACTGAGATAATTTTTTATCCCAGATATAAAGATGGGGCAAGAGCAAACATGCTCAGGTTTTCAATCAGGGCTTAGCCAGGCAGTCTGGCAGTGTGACCTGAACTGTGACTGTCCAAGGGACACAAATGACACAGCCCTGGCAATTCAAATTTCAGGAGCCCCTCCACTGACTGCAAATTAAAGGAAAGGGTCAACTTCATTTAGCACTGACTTCTGTCTTCATTTCATGCTCAGAAGATGCACTCGGGCTAGAGCCTTAGCTGATGCAAATCAAGAAAGCTCAGTAGCAATCAGGGTTGGACTGATTTATAACAACTGCAAGTCTAGACCCTTACAAGGTCAATATTAGCAAAAGAAAGAAGGGAATGTGATGGTACTTACTGTGGATTTTAAAGCAAGACACCCCACAGTGGGGGAAGGAGCATCTTACATGGGAATCTTTCATTACGCTTTTATGGTGGTGGGAAATCACACACGCTAGAATATGAATCTGTAACTAATTAAAGTAACTAATTAAAGAGCTCTTCAAAATGTTCTTTATCTTGAATTCTCTTTTTCCTGATTCACTGTTTCATTGTTCTTCATGTCTTTAGAAATTTATCCAAGTCCTTTAGGCAGCAATCAGTTAAATAACCCTATGGTGGCTTATTGCTCAGCATATTGCTGGGGCCTTCTGCCTCTCAGTCTCTTACTGAATTAGGGTTTCTGCACTTGTGAAAATCTGCTTAGGAGTTTTATTACACAGTGATTCCTGCAAAGAGGTGAAATAAAGTATCTGTCACTACAACTGGTTCTCAGGTGGTACTGAAATTAATTATTTCCACCCCTCTCAATTATCCACCACCTTTACTGAAATCCAGAAAAGTGCAGTAGCTGGTCATTACCTAAAAGAGAAAAAAAAGGTTTGACAACATCTACAGATAAGCATGAATGCCTCCTGCTAGAGGAGTGTCTTCCTAACTAGTTCTGATATTTAAGGTAAGTGGAATCACTTGTCTAATTAGCTGTGGCCTGGAACCTTTTTCTGCTGCTGAGTCCTGAGTAAGCAGTCACATGAAAAAGCCCCGACGTTCTTAAATGAGAATCCCTAGGAAGCCTCATTTGATTGATTTACTTCACTTGTATGGCAGAGGTAAAACTCTCTGGTGTGACACAGAGAAATCAGTGCTGATCCACAATCCTGACCAGCTGAGCTGGTGCAATGGCCAGACTTGCCTGGCACAGGCAATCTTCCTTCTGCAGCACCCACCTGACAGAGCCATCCCTGCTCAGGTGCTCCAGAACACAATTTAACTGAGATGTACATGTGAAAGGAGTCTCTTTGTTCTTGACATGAGATTGAAGCCAAAGCCCGGCTTACCTTATATCCATTTTTCCTGGGTATGCAGACTGCAGTTTATAGTGATGAGAAATTTGAGATTAAAAGAACATGGAAGATGCGGAAATTACTACAGCTTGTATTTTGCTTTTATGTCATATCACAGCTTTTCAAATTAAAAACCAGTCAAACAAAGAAGCCCTAACCACTACAACAGTTCTTTGCTATTCTTTTTGTAGTTATTGGCAGTGGCAAAAGTATGAGATCACACATTTAAAATTGTTCTCCCTCACCTGGAAGCAGATTGGCACCTTTGCCATTGCAGAAATCCTCTTCCTATTAATAAAAAGGCAATTTCTTTGGGTAACAAAGCCATGGACTTCTGGCAGTAAGCCAGGAAGCTTAAAGAGAAACCTTGAATTCTGCAAACATAATAGACAAGGGACTCAGCTTAAGAAAAGATTTCATCTATCAACTAACAAGAGGCTGGGGTCATGAAGTAGGGTATTCTTTATACTTGACAAACCAAACTAAAAGTCTTAAAAATGCACAAGGAAATGCTGGCTGGAATGTTCTCTCTGTGTAACAGGCTGAGGCTTCCAGGAGGCTTATCATTCCTCCTGACAGTCTGACAGGAGTGTGTAATACAGAAGTTTAGCAGTGTGGGCAGGTTAAATTATACTAGGCAGGAGAAATCATTTCAATGTGAATTGAAGCGTTTACTCTTGTCCACTTCCAGCTCCAGCTTGTTATTCTCTGCAGCCCCACAGCTTCACATTCTCAGCAGAGAAGCTTCATTTTGAAGTGGATGTTATGCAGGGGGTGCTTTGGTTCTAGCACTTGCTGTTTACTCACAAAACATCCTTAACACACCACTTAAGTGTGACTTGGTTCCTGCTCATCTAGTAATTTTCTTGTATACGTCTATGTATTATTCTATGTCTTTTATGTACTGTTCTTTAATGTATTTAGCTGGTATGGCAAATATTGTGGTAAACAGATTATATATTGAGCAATATGGTTATGGGAAGTTTTGACTAAACCTTAGTGAATTTATGTAGAGAAAATAGTCTTATGAATAAAAATGAACTTCCAGGAAAATGTGCCATTCTCCTGTGAAAGAGGGCAGAGTAAAGAGCATTTTCAGCTTCAGTCCTTTATTCCTACTGGAAAAACACATAACTCTGCTAAGTTCAGCCCCCTCGGCCTATTTCATGGAGTCACAGAGAGGACTCTGATTTTTCTTCCTGTCCCAGAAGTCCAAAGCATCAGCTTTCCTGCTTTTCTCAAGTGATGCAATCCACCCCACAGCCCAGCCCAAATGACACACAGCCATCTTCCCTAAATCTAGAAAGCAAACCAGTTCGTACAGCACCTGTGTTTAAAGAAATACCTAAAGAAACACTTCTGGACTCGTGTCCCTGGAGCACTGAGGCCATTTTGAGCTGTGAAGCACCAGCTGGGACTGGAGGGTCTTTAAGGTCCCTTCCAATCCAAACCATTTTATTTTCCTCAGTGTCTGTAAAGAAGGGTGACTCCTATCTCCAATGGAATTTTTTCTGTCATTAGCACTTTAGAATAAGTGGACACTAATTATTGGTAAATTACAATAGAATTTATACTGAATTACATGCAGCATCTGCATTAGTAGCCAATGAGTCTGCTCTGATTAATGTTACCACAGGAAGTAGCAGGGAGTGTGTAATGATTTGCTACAGCAGCTCACTGAAAGCTCTTTAGTCAGGTTTCCCATTAACAAAAACAAGCATTAAATTACTTAAAGACAATCATTAATTTAAATAAGTATTTTGTAACCGTAGATATAAATCAGGCAAAGAAAAGAAACAGAAAGCCCATGCTGTCACATCAGCTAAACCCCCAGGAATGCACAGTGCCAAGTGGTCAACTCTCGTTTTCCTGCCCCAGGACCCCCAGAAATCACAAACTGGGCCAAGAATCACAAATTCAGGCATCCCAGTGTGGATTTTAAGGGAGTGAATCCTAAAAGGCACCAGTCCTACAGAGGCCTGTCAGAGCCGTGGGCAGGGCAGGAACCCCCTCCTGGGAGATGGGAGATGCTCTGTGAGCAAACCTGGCAGGTCCCACAGTGCAGTCCTCTGCTCCAGGGAACACATGCTGGGATGAGGGAGAGCAGCACCAGAGGATCCTGAAGATCTCTGATCCCAGGGACCACTGCTGATCTTCAGAATGTTCTGGAGAACACCCTGACCCTCACCTGGCCCCTTGGCACTCAGGGGCAGCGATGCACCAAGGCCCCCTGGTTCAAAAGCAAAACACAAATCACCATCAGGAGCCACTAAACTAAGAAATAAAATAAACCAAAACCAGAAATAAACCAAAACAAAACTCTGAATGCTGGGCATGGAGTCTGGGAGACCTGTTCTTCCTGACATGGATGATATATTTATTCAAGGGGAGGAAGGTGGAACAAGGTGATTTTTAATGTCCCTTTCAATCCAAACCTTTCCCTATTCAAAGTTTTCATTTATTTGTATTTAATTTCACCTTATTTTCATGCAATATCATTCATTTTTATCAAAATATTTGGGAGCAAGGATGGTTTCTCTCTGTCTGTCTGCACTGTGCCTAGGTCCACAGGAATCCAGTGTGGATGGGGTTTCTGAGGGCTGATGCAAGAAACAGCAGTACAGAAACAGCAGAACATTACTTGGATTTCAGGCTTCTGCTGCCGAATGTCTCCTGTCTTGAACCTTACGTTTACACTGAAATGGAGCCACAAAGACCATACAAGGAGCAAGGTCAGAGCTGTTCTTGTTCTTGGACCAGGAGGGAAAAACAGAAGCCCCTTGGTGATCCTACAGAAGTCTGATGGAGCCGCTCTGCCATTGTGTTTCTGCAGACACAGGATAACTACCATCTTCCAGCATGTTTGTATTTTCCTGCCAGTACAAGATGCCATGGATTTCTGCCACATTACAAATAACTGCCCATCCCTGTGGTGTCCTCACACACTGACCCCACCCTGCTGTGGGCACTGGCACCTTCAGCAAAGGGACCCTGGGAGCGTCACCAAGAGCAGGGGCTGCTCTGCACGGGGCTGGCAGCACTGCCACCTCTTCAGCTCGGGGCTGGGAGGGTTTTACACAGGGCTCCCAGCTCCCATGAGCGGGTAAACTGGGAATTCAGGAGTGTGAGGTGATGAACACCCCTCACTCTGTGACCCACGGAGCTGCAGCCACCAGGTTTCCTGAGCCAGGGACACCACAGAGGAAGAGGGAGCACACTCAGGATGTGCTGCTGCACTGAGCTCACATCAATGCCTGAGGCAAATCCAGTTACTGGGAGTTTAAATGCTTGTGCAGGCCAGGAGCAAAGCGGGGCACAGGAAGAGAAACACACGGACTGGGAGGATGGATGGCTCCCCGTACTGCCCACCAGAGTGTGTCCCCACAGGGGCACCTCAGTGGGGCTGAGCCTGGCCTGTCCCACATCTTATCCCTCTGCTCTGAACTGCCTGGCACCTCTCCTCATCTCCTCTCTTCATCATGATTTTGCAAAACCAACCAACCAACCAACCAACCAACCAACCAACCAACCAACCAACCAAACTCGTAAGTGCATTAAAAGGAATCCCCAGCAGTGTCCTGGCATCACATAAAAATGCCATCAGAAACCAAGTTTTCTAAATGAGGTTACCTGGAAACATTTGGCATGTACAGTCCAAAATTCACCTCTATCCTCCTTCCCAGTCTTTGGCTGAGAATCTGTGCTCAATGGGCAGCTCTGAGCCAATAAAGCAGGCATCCTTCAGCCCCTGAAACAAACTGTGCCACCCATGTGTTGGCAGAAGTTCACAGTTTGAAAATGTTTCATGTCTTACCCGTTCCTAGAACAGCCCCTTTCTCTGAGATTATTATAGACTATCACTCATTCTTCAGTTTGTCTAGGATCTGCTAAATGTTTCTCTATAAATTCATCACTTGCACATTCACAGCCATGCATTAACTGCTCAGTTTTTCCCTGAAAGTAAGGAATTTGATATGATACATAAGTCACCATAAACTCCACAGGATTAAGTGAGTTATTGCATCTTACAGGACAACTGGTTCCTACAAATGATACCCTGGAAAATGACATTATCGCTCAGTGATTTGGTTCAATCTGATTGCTACAGTTAATGTAATAACGTAACTCAATTAGGATGCTTTTGTTATGAATGAACAACCTTGTTTAATATTGTCTGCCTGTCCAGAGTCAGCTGAAATGGGATGTTGAGGCAGCCTGCAAAGCCCAGAAATTCAGTGGTTCATTTTCAGGAGAGAGATCAGCATGAATTAGAAAGCCCAGGCAATTTTTAAAGACACAAAGGCCTTCTCGGTGTTTCCTACTAAAAGAAAATAACAAACCAGGCATCTTTGTAATGCCTGCAAGTGAACCCAGGCTTTCCACAGAGGTCACAGAAAAGCTTGCAAGAGTCAGTGCGCACAGGCTGACCCTCATTTCCAAAGCAAAGCACGTCAGGTTCACCTCCAGCCAATTCTTCCCCACTCCCAGTAGCTCCCAGTGTGCAGACCAGTGGCCACATCACGCTGTGCCCACGCTGGGGGCCCGGGAGAACCTGCCAGCTGCCACATAAACTTGTTCAGAGCTTTTCTTGTTCTCCTGTGTGGTGCCCTTCTGAGATGCTTCCAGCACATCCATGGAGTTCCCCACAGCACCAGCCAGGGTCAGGCACTCCTGCACTGCTTGCACATCTGCTCTCCTAAAAACCCCTCTCCCTGACTCTGGGAACATCTCTGCCTCCTCTACCCTGGAGCCACTTCCTTCCAACAAAGAACCCAGGGATTCACTGCAGGGTGAGACTTTGGGAGAAGGGGTTCCCTTGGCTGGCAATGCCAGGGGGTGAGGAGGGCAGGAGAGGTTTTGCCAAACCTGCCCTGGATTAACTGTAAGATGAAAGCCCAGAATGATCTTTACTCTGCTGGTACCTGCAGGCCCAACCCTAATTCAAACCTCCTGTTATTCTCTTGACTTCTGCCCTGTTTGGGGAATTTCTGGAATCCAAGAGACACGGTAGCTGTGTTACACCACTTCCAGGTCCACAATACCCTGCCTGAGCCACATGGAGAGAAGTATTTAGAGAACCAGCACGGTCCTTGCTGGAATCCTTCTCAATTCCTCAGTGCATGCATTTAATTTCCTGTCTCCTTGTTTTCAGCCTGTCCTTGGATATGTTTGTGAGAAACCTGAGACGGTTACATGTGTTGTGGCCTCCAAGACTATTAAAACCATGAAATAACTGCCATAACTTTGTTCTATATATTTTTTTTCCTTCTCTTTCTAAAGAAACCTCCAAAGAAATGTCTCACCTTCTCAGTTCTCAATCCCAAGCCTTTTTCTTTTCAAGGGAAAGTGAGAACAGACATTCAGGAATGGGGAGCATGCCTCATACATGATTATAAAACCTGATTTGTTATGAAAACCAGATGTTATTCAAGAGCATAAAGTGTAAATGAATATTATTCTTGAATAACATAAAGTCCTTAAAGAACACTTTGTATAACCTAGATATGTCTGGCCATGGCCAAACTCCAAGATCCACAGATTGAATTTCTGTCTGTCTGCACACACAGATCACACATACCCACTCATCAATACCATTAACACACCCCCAAAGCTCAGATCTAACCAACAACAGCTCCATGGGGGTGTGGTGATCACAAGAATTGGGCCAGAACCTCTCAGGACACAGATTTCCTTTCAGGACATCTCCTCTTACTTTTGTGTGGAAGGTGTACAGACACCTGTGCAAAACAACAGACATAACTGCTCAATCTACAAAAGATTTTGGTTCAAGCATTCTAAATTAAGTTTAAAATTCTCATCTTTCAGGACAAGGAGAGCTTTGGGCACATGCACTGTGTGCAGACACAGACACACATCTTCCCTGAGTTGCAATCACAACTTGCTACGTGCAAGATCAGAAAACCACTCTGTGATTTCACTCTCTCTGTGCCAGTGGCACCTGAAAGTGAAATCTTGCCTGGCATTCCCACGTACACCCTTCATGGAGCCACTTTGATAAAAGTTTTGCTACATATAAAAAAGAAGATGTAACACTATAAAGTGAACAAGCAAAACTATCTATCATTTGGAATGTCTTTCTTACTGTGATCTAAGCTGCTGGGAAGGCTTTAGGAATTTGCATGTTATCCTTAGAGATGTCTGAAAGTGTCTCTTCTCTTTCTTGTACAGCACTGAGCACATCACCAGCTTTAATCTTTAATCTCTTCTTCTCTCCTCCCCTACTGAGAATCAAATCCTACAATCCAGGCACAGGTAAAACTCTTGGGCATGATAAAGTTTGGCTCTGAGTGTTGCAATTAGGATGTGAATATTTATTGCCAGGAATGTGTTATACCAAAAAAAAAAAACCCTGCAAGTCAGTATCACATCCTGAAACTTGGCCCTAGATCACAGAAACAAAGGTTTGGGCTGGAAGGGACCTTAAAACTCATCCCATTCCACCCCCTGCCGTGGGCAGGGACACCTTCCACTATCCCAGGGAGCTCCAAGCCCTGTCCAACCTGGCCTTGGACACTTCAGAAAAAGTGGAGTGCAGACAGTGGATGGCAGGATGGAACAGGGAAAAGGTGGGGATTCAGGGACACTGGAGTTGGAATGAGGTGATCTCTAAGGCCCCTTCCAACACAAAACACTCCATGACTCTGCGAGCCCAGACACTCTTCCCCTGATGAACTCACGAGCTACTCACCCCTCTCCCTCTTCTCATCTCACAGTGAATACAAATGCAATTAAACACTTTAATAGAGAAAACAAAAAAGCTAAACAAACAAAACTGAAGTTTTTCCATCTGCTAATTCACAGAACAACAGAGTGAGGACAGAGAAGACCAACTCGGAGGATTTCAAACACACACAGTCGCTGCTCACCTTACAGAAACACGCTCTGTAATTATGTACCTTTTGCCTGAAATTATTATAGATTATTAGTGCTGCTGTGGGGAGGAGAGTTTGTGGGCAGCACAGACGTGTGTTGTAGATATTTATAAAACCACCAGGAGGCTGCAATAAAATTATCATGGGGTATATATTATGCTTTGTTAAGAAGCATTGAAAACCACTGCGATGTTCAATTTAACATCTCCCCCAAGTTTCCTCAGCACACTTTTCTCTGTATAGCTATACCTCTAATTTGGAATGCCAATATATATAAACAGACACATTGCAAATAATGCACATCTATATAAAAAGCTATGTTCAATGAAAGCAATGTCTATGATTTTCTTAGCAGGCATGTGTATACATGAAAACACATGCTGCAAAATAGTATACATGCAGATAAGCTATGGCTGGTATTCTAAGGTCCTGTACCAGTACAGTAATTGCTTATATTAAAATAATGAAAAAAATTAAAATACTGGGCATAGGTGTGTGCTGCTACAGGTGTAAATATGACTCTGCACATATACACAGAGCAGAAAATCGAGTGCAACGTGAGCACACACTCATAACATTGGTATTTGCTGCATTTGCATATTCCATATTGGCTATGCACCATGCTCCATGCCTGTTACACATTTAACACGTACCATTCCACAGCCCTGGTTGCTTTTTGCTACCAGTTTGGATTTTCATGCAATGTTTTATTTTTATCCCCACAAGACAACCTGCAAATGACCCTTTTTAAGCCCTGATGGCTGAGCAGCATCTCAAGACACTGATGTGACAGTGCCGGGGCTTCCAACGCGCTGGGGATCCTCAGAGGGGCATCTGGGCCACCCTGCCCTCCCCTGCTGCAGCTCTGCATTGTTTACTCACTGCCAGGAGCTGGGCTCAAGCCCTGGGGAGAGCAAAACCTGTTTGGGCCATTGACATTGAGTATCCTTGGTGCAGCAAGTCAGGACCTCGGAGGTATCCATCACCGCGGCTGCCTGGAGGCAGGCTGGAGCCAAGGAACTTGCCGGAGCAGCTAGTAAAATTTTAATGCACTCTGTAGTGTGGTCATGTCATACTCAGTTATGGCAAATAATCCCAGATGCCTGCAGAGGTAAAATGGAGCTGTAATGTGCTTGCCTCCTAACCCGAGCTGACAGCAATGATGTACGACTACCATTAGCGGAAAATATCACTTCAACTAACCCATGATCCAGCTCCGCTAAGGGTCACATTATCCATGAGGAACAAATTACACTCCCAAAGTAAATACAAATTTTCTACATGAAATGGGGACCAAAAAAAAAAAAAAAAAAGAAGAAGAAGGGTATCGGTGCAGGGGAGAGGGCAGGAGCACACGTTCCCTGTGACAAGGCGCTGCCGAGTGACAGCGGTGACAAAGTGACAAAGGATGGGATGGGCGCTGCTGGGGAGAGGCTCCACCTGCGAGCTCCCCTCGCTGCCAAACGCAGCATCCTTCACAGCAAACGCGCTCGGCTCGCTTTATTGCCACTCCAAGCGTGGGGGCCCACCGTGGGGCACATCAAATGGATAAAAAGGAGCCTTATCTTCCCTCCTAATGGGCCTTAAACAGTAAGAAATACTTCCCTGTTGCCAGAGCCTCGATAGCGTAGAAAGGCTGGGTGATCTTTCACCCCTGGGGCAAGTTTAAGGTGTTGCGTTTTCCAGAGGTAAAAAGACAACACCTGTACAAATATGCAGCGTAAATCGCCCTTGTGGGAAACATCCCGGCTTTGCAGAAATAGTTTTTGGAATAATATCGGGGAATGATTTCTCTAATCCTACCCTTAGCCAAAATAAATATATGCCAAACAGCAAGACAGCAGTATCCCACGACCTGAGGTAATTGATTAAAATTGGGTTCTCAGCCACTGTTTCCCCTCGTTTGCCAAACGTGGTGGTTGGTACCCACCATCCAAGGAGTTTGCTCCTTTGTGAGCAATGCTTTGCCCTTCCTGGAGCAAAGGGGGGCTGAATGGCCTGACAGCTTCTCAGCCTTTATGTGCCAGCCCAGCCTGTCCCGTAGAACCCAGAGAGACGTGATCTGGGCTGGGCAGGATCCCCCACCAGCCGCCCACAGCTCCCACATGAAAGCCCTATTGCAGCCAGTCCCCCTTCAGGAACTCTTCTCCAGTGGTTCCTTGCTGTTGTGTGTCCCTGACTGGGAGAAACACGAATGTCTCACACAGCCTAAGGCCACACACCAATTTCTTTCTCCTTCTTACTAGACTGGAGATGGCACAGTTTACCTTTTGAAGTTTTCCTCGAAAAACCACTCCCAATCTTTCTATACCTGCACCTGTGGTTGAGAACAGTGAAGAACGAGATAAAAAAACCAAAAACAACTCTGATGACAGGCCCTTCTTTCAACAGCTCAATAAATGCTCAAATTTCCCTTTATGACTAAAGTTTTTCAGACTAGGTAAATTGTAATTTATTATTTATGCTCCAGCAGTGCATAAACACCAAATGGGAACCCTGGCAGAGTTTTGAACCCTAAGAAGAGTAGAGATATTACTGTAGGACTGCATGGCTGTGGTGATTTAAATGTAGCTGGCTCCCAGTTGTCTCTCTGCCACAGCCCTGGCACCATCCAGGGGATGTTTTTCCCTTGAAGGGCTTCCTTCCCTCCTTCCTACCCAAACTCTTCCTTCCCTCATTCTTCCCAGGGGTAAGGAAAAAACATCCCAAATACAGTTTTGTTTCCAAGCACCCTACTAAAAAAATCCCAAACTGATGCAACTGCCCCCATGAGAGTGGATTGCACCTGTTTAAAAATGTAATATATATAGCATTTTTATATAAGGTGGCATAAAGCAATTTCAGCACCATTTAATCCATTTCTGATAAAGCTTTTACAGAACACAGAGAACACAGCCCTGTGCAAAGCAGCTGCCTTCTTTGGCCTTCTATTTTCCAGCACAGTTAGTGGTGGGGGTTGCTCCGGGTTCTCCCTGTTCCCCTGGAAAAGACAATTTGCTGTGTCCTACACGTGCTTTGGAGTGAAGGGGAGATGGAGCAGCTCTGCCCCAGCTGAGCAGGATGCTCTGTGCTTTCAGCAGAGACCTTCCAGGTCTGCAGGGCAGGAGGAAACGGCTCCTGAAGTTCATGACCAACAAACTCTGCATTTATTCAAAGCTATGGACTGACATGGTTTTAGCAGGTCCTTCCCAAGCTCCTCTTAGGTTTATCAGAGCATTTTTTACGACCTAAATCAGTCGAGTTTGTGAAGTTGGAAAGAACTACAAACGAACACACACAAACACATGAACACTTGTTCGTGTGGTTATTTAACCACCAAACACTAAAATGCAGCCCGTGCAATAAACTGGGAGACACACACCTGCCAAAATGCCACTCCAAAATGTCTCTCTAGAGTCTACACACAAAATAATTGGCCAAAAGTGCTGCAGAAATATACAGAGGGTGCAGGTGTGAATGCTTTGGTGCAGATACACACAAATAGCCATCCCTTTTACCTGGGCACAGCAGAGTCATTTATGGTATTTCCCATGCCATTCTTTGGTTTGCACCTGATTTAAAACTATCAGATGTATCAGCATTATCATTAAAAGCAATCAAGAAAGATCAGTCTTCACCTCTCTTAGCGCTTTTAATGGCACAGCGCTTTTCTCTTCAAAGAAGAAAATTTTCTTTCAAAGAGAAAAATAATGAATCAACACAGTCCCACCAGCACAGGCTCCTTGGCAAGCACAAGAGCCACTCATCCTAATCCCAATCCCCTCCCTTTGTTACTCCCCGTCTCTGAACAGATGCCAGCACCTGGCAAATTCAGCCACTGGTTTGGCTGAGCTCTGTTCTCCCTCCCCATCCTGCACCAGGGGCACCAAAGCTGAGCCCAGGTCAGCAGGGACACTTGGGCTGCAGCCAGCACCAGCCAGGCACTGCTGGGCCCTGGGAGACCTCATTCCAGCAGGATTCAAGAGCCTCCTGCACTGATTGGGTACCCCTGAGATAAACACAGGACTAAGGCAGCAATAGTGATGTTTTTTAGGCTGCACTTCCCATCAAAGTCCAGGCAGAAGCAGCCTCGCCCTGTGTACCCTGCAAAGCAGCTCCCCTATCAATGAAGCATTTTCTTAAGAAGTGAAAAATCACTGAAGTGCCTCAGATCGAGCCCTTACTTTTAAAATTAAACAGAGTGGTGAGAGGAGATGGTGGAGATGGAGAATAAAACAGGACCACGTTTCTTACTTTGTCTTTAGCACCTGACTTCCTTATTAGAGCTCCTTGTATATCTTTTCCAAACAAGATTTCCTTTGATTTCCAGAAGACAAACTTTGTGTTTGTACTCATGTTTTTAATATTGTATTAATTACCATAGGTTTAATTTTAAAGATTGTATCAAGATATCAAAAGATAAGACAGTTGCACTTAAATTTGTCAGCTGTGCAATAGCTTGCCCTAATTTTAGATTATCAGCTCTGGAGACCTGCTCAAAGAGTAAGAATGACAGACTTTTTAATGGAGAAAATCGGAGATCCCCTGGGATCCATACTTTTTTTCTGATTCAGTAAGAAATCCCAGTGGCACTTGCTGAAAGGATCCCAGGATGGAAAATGACAGCTCTCTAAAAATTAGAGCTTCTCCCTCTGATTCAAGTCTTCCAAATATATTCTCCCTCCACAGACAAGCCTGCTACCTCTTCAGGCTTTTCAGCAACAGGAGGGTGAAATGTCTACTTTGAGTGCTCCAGTCCAGTCCTGTGTGTCAAACTGAAGTGAAGGAGCATGAATCTATATAAATAGACAAATTATCCACCCAAAAGATGTCACTTAAAATTGAGATGCTGACACAGCCTTAGCTACAGCACCGCTAAGCAGGGGCTGCATCTTTGTTTCAATTAAATATCCTTGTTTCTTCTTCCCGAGAAACCTCTGGAGAAACGTCTGGTTTGAGGGCAGACACAAAGTGACTCTGTCTGTCGGCTCCCAATTAAAGGCTGGGGAAGGCGGATTGGAGGCACAGCCAGCACCTACCAGGGATCGGATATCAGCCTGATTTCCACAGCCAGATAGGCACAGATCCAAGCCAGGGAAAGGCCCAGGCTGAGACACTGCCTTTCCCCCTGCCACCCTTCACCATCCAGCTGCTCCTCAGGCTCCCAGGTCCTGCTCCTGCCTTCATTCTGCTGCTCACAGTGGCCCATCCAGGCAAGCTTGAACCAGCTCACCCTTCAGCCCCTCCATCGGTCACACACCTTTCCTGATCTGCCATATTTCATTCAAAGGCTCTGGTCCACCTTTCTGGATTGCAGGTTTTATTTATTCTAGCAGAGGTATGTATGTACCTATATTCATTGCTTCTACCTGTTGTGGATCTCCTATGGAGGATCAGAGGGGGTCTGCCCTCAAAAGTCCTAAATGAAGCAAAATTGCTTCCTTTGCATTTTCTGAAGAGCGAGTACAGAACCGCTCTGCAGCAATTAACCCTACATTCTGTACACAACAGGGTCTCAAAATCTGCAAGAGATAGTCCTAAAGAAAAGCAGATCTCCTCTTCCCAGAAACATTTCAGGCCAAGCCGTGTCTGGTGGGAGGGGCACAACTCCACAATCCCCAGAACACACTGAGCGAGGTCCAACCAAGAGCAATTTGTCAATTCACTGCTAGAACAGCTCCACAGCTGGAGGCCAATATCATCATGATATAAGGCATTTGGGTAAATGATCTTCAAACCTCTAATCCTGCTGAGCACCCCCAGCTCTCCTGGCTAATAATGAAACCCGAGGATGCTGGGCACTACTGATGAAACACTCCCTTGGACAGGATCCACCATCCCTGCTTCTCCCAGTGCAGCGTGCTCGCGGGAACTTTTTGTCCTAAAAATGTTATTTTATTTAAAGCAGGAATTCAAAAATCTTCTGGGTCCTATTGAGAGAGATCTAAAAGATCCTGCCTGTCTGAAGAAAAGAAGTTTCTACTTGTCAGTTAAACAAAGGAATAACGCACAGCCTCCTTTATAGTGTGTACTTTACCTGTCATCCAACAGCCCATTATCACGTCACGGCAGAGTGCACTTTTCTACAGGTCACTTTGTTTAAAATGACATGGATAATGCACATGTCAGCGAGCTGACAGTCCCCACCGTCCTTCAGAGATAAAACCCAGCGATGAGCGCCTGCTCTTATCTGGGGTACATGCCTTGGTCTATCATCTAAGTCAGGCAGAACATGATTTCTCCAGAGAGCGCTTTTTTCATTTCCTGATTTTAAGAAAATCAAATAAGCACCATTTGTCTTCATCTGAATATGCTTGACCTGCTCAAATGATGATGTCTCGCATTTTATAACAGGCTACATATGCTGAATTCAAATTAACAGCAGAACAAGGCCTTTAGATCTTTGCCTGGGCTGCCAGCACAGCCTGAATAAATATGCCAGGGTGAGCAGTCATCTCTCACAACTGGGCCAGAGCTGGAGAGCTCAAAGACAGGTCTGGTTCTGACATTTGAAAAGCACCAAATTTTTAGGGATATTTGGGTCTGCACTTAATCTCATTTCATTATGGGGAAGACAAAATATAGGTCACGGAGATGAACTACACATCTGGATTTTAAATCCTGCCCACACAAGTACTGGGATATTCTGTGTGAGGTGCAGTCATGAGTTTCTCTTGTGTTGTGTTGTGGAAACCATCCTGAACCAGCATCCCCCCTCCATCCCCAAAAGCTGTCTCTGCCTTTTTATACAGGAGTGCTGCAAGAGAAAAATTCAGTGAAACGGGCAGAGGTTCAGCTCCATAAATGCTGCAGTGACAGGAAATTACACTTTTAGTTCTGGGTGCCATAAACACAGAAGCTGAAATTCAGTTTATCATCTTCCTCTGCATAAAGAACATCCTGAAAATGAATAATCACTTCACAGGATGGAATGTAATGGTAATGCATTAAAAATTCATATTGAAAAGTGCAGGTTAATATTCTGTGCAAAAACCCAACAAAACCTCCCCTTTCTGTTGTCACACTGATTAACTCCAGTGATTAGTTCCCTTATGCAAGGAAAATCATTGCATTTCAAAGTAAACAGCAGTTCTTTAAAATAGTTAGCAAATTATTAAGAAACATGAGGAAAAATATCCTCTACTTGGGAAAAGAGCTGAAGGGCAAAGCTTTGGAAGTTATATACAGAATGGTTTTGAGAATTTCCTTGGCTCCCTGTTACACAAACCCTGCAGAAAACTGATTAAATTCATGGAAGGTGATTTTTGTACTCCTTGTTTCCCTCTGGATTTTACAGCATATTTGCACTTGGCTGTTGGATAAGCTGCACACCAGCATGGTCATCTCTCCTCTTCTCGGCCTGCCTTGGAGCTGGTTAACAGAACCACTCAGGAAACTCTAACCAGTTCAACACTATTATAGGAACAATATTTTCTGACATTATTCTACCCTCCCCTGACTTCCAACCCCCAATTTATCCAGGGAAAGAGGAGGCAAAAGTGATTACATTAACAAAACATCCCTTAAGGCTCAACAAACAAATAAAAATCACAAAATCCAACCTGGAAATAAGGAAATTAGACAAGTTTTTCTGTGATGATTATTTCAGTTTTGCCAAAGAAAGAAGGTTAGGTTGTTCACAACATAAAATAATGGATAAAAATATTCATCAGTATGGATACCAGTTCTTCATTACTATTAGTCTTCTAAACAATTAGCAGCATCAGAGACCATTGCCTGACTCTTTCAGCATTAAATTTTTCCCCTTTCCCACTTAGAAACTCAAAATCATGGAGATAGTGCTCAGCAAGTTGTGTTACTTGACTTAAAGTACAGTTTCCAAATGTTATTTCTAAAAAATAGCTGCATCAACCGTAACAGTTCAGTTGGAATTTTCAGGCCCTTGCCTGCAGAGAAGCACAACAGGCACTAACAGTGGTTAAATAACTGTTAAGAAGTGCAAATGTGAGGGTTACCAACAGACTCAGCTGCTGTTACAACTTCCAAGGGGAAGTGTAGCCATGGAAAAGGTTGGAAGTGAAACTGGTGTTCATAAACAACCCACACAGACCGTGGCATCATTATGCTTAAAGACAGACTGTACAGCCTCCAAAATATTCATTAGAATTCTCTTTCCTTGGAGGTCTATTCCAAAATTAAATTAGAGACAGAAATTTTCTTTGTATAGAGATGCTTTGGCTTAGTCCAAGAAGAAACTCTGAATAAGTAATAGATTAAGAGGAATACGGAAATCCAATAAATTAGTTTTGCTCCCATATTGATTTTCCTTCTTACCTTTTCTTCCTGATCACTGTCGCTGTCACACTGAAACACAAAAAGAGAAAAAGCACAGGTAAGAGAAACTTGCTACAGCAAAAAAAAAAAGATAAATATTTCTGTGAACAAGATGGGTGATACATTCATAAATGTTGGGTGTCACATCTGGCACCTTTAGGAACAAGTTCAGCTACAGTATGGGAGGAAATTTCCCCCAGTGCTGTTGCAGAGGATACATTTTTGTGTTTGAGTGATGAAAAAGCTGCCCTGCACACACCACAAGCCATTTGCAAAGCCCTCTGTCAGTCCAGCTCAGGGGCACAGGAGCTGATGGTGCAGGGGCACGTTCAGACTCCAAAACTGCATCAGGGAAGAAGAAAAAACAGTCTTAGAGGGCAGGTGTGTGTTCTTTGGATGGACAGTGTTCCTCCTGCTGGCTGCCAGACCATCAGCTCCAGGAGTTCCATGCAGATACTCAGGTCTGCCCAGAGCAAAGAGGAGCATTTGCAGGTTGCTGCTCTCCAGGAACACATGGAAAGGACCCCCTGTGCCTTTGCCTATGGCTGCTGAACTAAAGAATCCAGAGATTGCAGGGAAGCAAGAACGTGCCACAGTCACTGATTCCCTGAGGTTCTCTGAGAGTAACCCAGGTATCATAATTTTACAGAATGCTGAATGGTAACTCTAGAGAGTCTCGATATTTATCCAGTGCTATTGCTCAACTCTTAAATAAGTTTTGCTATCGTAGGAAGAGAGCAGGACTAGATGACTCAATGTATCTTAAAGACAAGCATCAGAACCCAAACCATGTTTGCATTTGCTAGAAGTACCAAAGCAGGATTCTAAGAACCTTGGGACTCACAGGTTTGAACCCTCCCACCAAATTCTGGATACCTGCACCTCCTTCTGTGGGTCTGTTTTGTCTCCATCTACAGCTGTAGGTTTTGAAGGATGAACTGTCTGTATCACTCAAGACTGAACTCACACCTCTGCAGATCACATGGCAAAGATTTCCAAGGAAAAACATCACCAAACAGGAGATCCAGGCTTTCCTACCCGAGAACCAGCTGACAGTCAGGTTCTTACAGCACTCAGTTAAGCTCTTTATGTATTTATATCATGTTTATTGCATCTTTGAGTATTTTTATAAGACAATCAAATTGCTTTGCAATTAGTTCTATTTTGCGAATTCCAAAGGTTAACTATACAGTGAGATGGGAACAGACAGAGCCAAATACTCCCACAAATTCTTGATTTGCACAAATCAACTCATCTTCTGTCTGTTGTTTAATTATAACTTTGCTGTTTCACTGGCTTTTCCCTTGTCTTCATCAGTACAGGGGGCAAAATGTGCCTTCCCTACACCACTGAGCTTTACACTAACAAATTAGAGCTAAGAACTATTTCTAGGTATTTTTCAACTAATTTTAAATGACGGAAAGATTAGATAAAATTACAATCTCCTTGCAGCTGATTCCAAATAGAAAAGGAAGTGAAATTTATTTAATAACGGAAGTGATTTATATAGCACTAGTTGCACCTATTTAATACCAGAGTATCTACTCTGGTAACAAATGAGAAGAAACATGAAGACAGGGGGCACTTTTACCTTTAATTTTGAAAACCTCACACGATGCTTGAATTAATGAAGAGTCCACTTAATTGACAAAAGGAGAGCATTTCTGGAAGAGCATGGTATTGATATAAAGAACTCCTAGCTTACCCCATAAATATAACATGTTTTGTCTTCAACAGGACTGCCTGTATAAGATTTTGGTATGAAGCTGAGCAAGGCCCTACATTTACAAAAAGGCAAACTTGCCCATGGACTTTAATCCATGAAAATCACGGCACAGAATCAGAGAACCTTCAGTGCTGGAAGGGACCCATGAGGATCATCCAGTCCAACTGCTGGGCCTGCACAGGACATCCCCAGAATCACAGAGCATGTCACAAGGATTTTCCATTTACTATTTCTGATTCACAGCTATTGTAAAAATTCAGCTTTTGGGCTCTGTCACCTTCTCCCCCTGGATGGTCAGAGCCAGGATTTCCCTCACCATGAGCTCGCCAGGATTTCCCTCACCATGAGCTCCCCAGGATCCATGGACACACCTCCTATGTATTTCAAAGTAGGGAGCAAAGGGGCAATTGCTCCATTTGTTTGTGTCTCTGCCCGCCCTCCAGGCAAACTCCAAGTCTTGATGAGACTGAATCCAAAAGTGAAAATAAAGGGGGTAAAAGGCGGATGTCTAAGCAGGCAAGAGCAACTCCCTTTGAGCAGCAGGGTTCAGAGGGTTTCAAGGTGCCACCCATTCCTGGTGCCAGGCACACGAGGTGTCCTGTGACCCAGCTGAGCTCAGAACACTCTGCAGCCTCTCCTTTACCTCAGTTTTGGTCTGATTTAAAGAATCTCTCCTCTGCTGTAGTTTTTACCGACCATAAGCTTGGAAAAGCTCAGGGTTTTTGTGTTCCCTGCAGCGTGGAGGTACCTGGGGAGAAGAGAACTTGCCAGCACTGACATCTGAATTTGCCAACAGAACAGTTCCCCACACCCCAGTGAATCTGCAGAGCGCAGTCGGCGGGAGGCCATTTCCACCAAAGTGTTAAACCTCCAAACCTCCTGCTCTCCCACGGTCCAGTTCTAATTTCAAGGTCCGCTTAATTCCACATCAAATAATTACCGCTGTACCCAGAAGCGCCTTGTCTCCAGAGTTAAGCATATGGCGAAGGACCGAGACCTACTGGTGTCCATTATGGAAGCGGCGCGGGTGCCAAGCCGATTAAAAACGCTCCCGCTGCCTTCGCGGCGTGCCCAGTGCGTGACAGCTCTGTGCCTCTGCTGCGCGGGGCCCGCGTGGCGCTGGGGGCAAACGCCGCCATTCCCGCCACTGAATTCCCACTCTGACCCGAGGACTTCGCTGGGGGCTCGGCAGGAGTGCACCATCCAATTTACAGCTCCGGCCTCCAGAGCCCTCCGTGCCAGCCGCTGGCAGCGACGGATGATGGTCAAACCCCTCACGTTCATGAATTATGCAAAGACAATAAATGCAGCCTGGCCCTGGGGCAGCTCCTGGCCTGTCACAGAGGGGCTGGGCACCAGGGGAGAACCCGCTGTCCAGCAGGGCGGTCCTGGGCCAATGGCAGCTTTCTGGACCAGCTGGATGCAAGGAAAAAAGGAGGGAGAGCATGACAGGGCTCTAAGTGCTGCTCTGGGGTTGTGTGTCTGTGCAGCACCTATCCGTGTGTGTGTGCAGGACTCACTCTGCACTGGCACGTTCTGCACACCCGCCCATCGGACAGCTCGTCTGCAGGGGTAATGCCAAAAAGGGAGAAGAAAGATGTTTGCTACTCAGGCTGGAAACAGAATTGGAGCAACTGCATATGTTGGCCCCATGCCTGAGGGTCAGCCCAGGCACTGCGCTCACATGAAGCCACCCGTGCTCTGATGTGCTCATTTACATTTCTGGATGCAAGTTCTCCCCAGAGGTGCTAAAGCACAAGGTGTTTCCATCTCCTGCAGCCTTGCTGCTACCCACGGCTGGAAAGCACATTTTGGAAACTGAAGCTGACAACCGTGAAGTTGATTATTCAGAATTACTGGTCAATTTGAAGGCTTGAGTCTGCACTGCTCGCTCAATTCCTCAATTCCTCCAGCATTTCCCTACCTCCCAGGGCCACAGGAAGAAGTAAAATGATTTAAGTGCTTTGTGGTTCTCAGAGCGCCAGACTGTTTTGGAATTGAAGCAATGGAAATACTTTGTACTGGCCTTCTGCTTTGGGCTGCGTTTCAGTATTCCGTGTCTATTACAAAAAGCTCATTTTTCGGTGCTCTCCCATGTCTTTTGTCAGGAAACCATCGCTCTGTGCACAGGCTGCCTTGGAATATTCTGCAAATAACTGGGAATCCAAAATATCATTCAGAGATAGCATGACCTGATTTTTGGATAACTGCCACTAGCTTCACTGGAAGCTGAGAGTGATAATGTGACAAATCAGGACAAGGAGACTGCAGACACATTTTACACCTGAACAAACAGAGGTTTCTTTCTCTGATTCTCAGGCTCAAGGCACTTACTGTCTCCATGCAGAACACAACTTGTGACCAATTACAGCCACTCCAGGCCAGGCTTGAGATGAGCCCAGAGCCAAATTGCCAAATTTGCTCTACACAACCCCCTGGCCAGTCCTCAACTTGTGCTGGGCACAGAAACGAAGTCCAGATGGGCAGAACTGCTGAGCACCCACAGCCCTCTGGATGGCCAAATTTTCACATGCACATGGTCCCAAATGCGGTGAGAGCTTCTCAGATCACAGCTTCCTCAGTGGGAGGACTGCAAAATGGCTGTTTTGTGCTTCTCAAAGTCTCATACTGGCCAGAAGGGACTCAACAGTTTTCCCAAAAGATCTATGGGACTACCAACAAAATTCAAAGCAAGTAAAGCTCACTCAAAATGATCTTCATTGATAAAAATCTTACAGGACATATGGAAATGCTAAGGGTGCTCCTAAGGTCTATAATAATTGAGGTAATAATGAGACCAGACTGACTGTGATTTGCACAAGTGGCCACAGTTATCACTGAAACTGTTCCAATCCCTTAAATAAGCAAAGCCACCAGCTATCACATCACCACACACACACACACACACGTGCCAAGTGTTCAAGCTTCCTTTTGTAGTACTTTTGCACCTTCCTGCTCCAGAAATGCTAAGCACAGTCAGTGACCCAAAAAACTTACATTTTCATATGGGTGATGCAGTCAAAATTCAAATAATTATCCCTAAAATCAAGCCCAGGTGAGGAAGAAGACAAAGACAAAGCAGAAATCTCTTCTTTCTGCCCCAGCCTGAACCTGCTGAAGCCCTGCAGTCAGCCTGGGCCGTGGCTGCAGCAGGTGCATTCCCTGCAATGGTGGGTGTGCACACACAGACCTGCAGTGGGAAATGGAAAAGAACTTTCCAATCCACAGGTGAGGCATAATTGCTGCTGTGTTTTTTAGAAGAAAAGGGAAACTGAAGATCAGGCTAAAGATTAGCTGCACCTCCCCAGTCCACGGTCCCGGGTGGAGAAAGCTGAAATGCACAGCACATCTCCCACAGCACCCGCAGAATGAGCCTGATCCCAAAGCCACGTTTCAAAAATCAGACACCCTATGTGGTGACACCTCTAATTTGAGCCCATTTTAATAACTTGAGAGAGCCTGGTCCAAATCAAGCTGAGTAAAGGTCTGTGCCACCTCGCCAGCTCATTCAGGCTCAAGCAACACCATGGATTTCTCTGTACTTTGCTGATTGAACACATTCTTGTGCAAAAAGTGGCAATCATTGAATATCTCATGTACAATGACATTGAGGAGGGCATTGTTCTCTATTCTGCTCAATGGACTTTGCTGGAACAGCTATTTCATATCTTGGAGCCATTTATCATTGCCACCAAAGGAGTCAGAGCTGCTGCAACGCCAGCGCTGAACAAAGTGATTCTACTCATCTGTCTGCTGAAAAGAAATCTGAAGAAAATGAGGGAAAACCCAGACCTCAGCCTGTTCACACTGACATTTACAATATTCTTGTCCATCTCTCCACCAATGACAAACTGGCAGCCCTGGAAAGGGCAAAGATGGTATTTTAGCTATACAATTAGACCTTTGCTTCCAAGAAAAAAGGAGAAAAAACATCTCCTAGATGAAAGGAGACATGGCCAGGGAATAAATGGGCAATTTTCTAATTGGTGAAATGGAGACCGGCAGAGTCACAAAGAATCTAAGAGCAAGAATTTCACTTTTTTCCTTCCTGTCTGTGACTTTGCTGCAAGTAGCATTCAGCATGGAGCTCCTTGCCAAGGAATCTTATATATATAGCATCTCACAAATTGGTAAACATCACAGTCTGCTTAGCAATTCCTCACCATTATCCACTGCGATTCACTGTAAGGAATGGCTCTGAAGCAGAGATGATCTGAGAAGTTTAAGGTCTGCTTTCTTAAAAGCTAAAATTATGGATTATTCACCAAAAAGTCCCATTTTACACAAATTACCTAAGTCTGGACAAAAGATTGCAATGTTGACCTTTAATCTGAATTCCATTTCATCCAAACTACTTCACTTCAGATGAAATGTATCAGTCTTGGACATTTGAAGTTATCTTGGGCCCCTCACAAGAAAAATATTAGGAACTTAGAATGTTTTTCAGCTGCAATTCTTTTTCATTCCTCCCTCCCAGGACTTTTCTTTGATTGTTTTATATTATAAAATGACAAAATTAGTGGTTCCTTTTAGCTCTACCATCAACAAAACAATGGGTTGATAAGAAAGAATTATATGTTGAGTATTAAAATGAAAATGCTGGATTATATTGCTGTATGGGATAAGGATGATCCACATTTCTCTAGGACATGGATATATCCTTGGCACCTGCTGGGAGGCCCAAATATTCCTGGTAGGCCACAGGGAACTTGCTGTAAATCCAAGGGGGGATTTTCCTCCAGAAAGACCCCCAAAGACAAGTCCTGTTCTGAGGTTTGGTTCCGCTGTGCTCCCCCCTGTATCTGCAGGGATCTCCCCTCGGGCAGGCTGGGAGCTGTGTGTCACTGGGAGCACTGCTGGGGAGGTGACACAGGACCTGCCAGGGGCAGAGCTGCCACTCCTCTGTCACGCCAGGGACACGTGGAACCAGCCCTGGAAGAAAATTATTTTCTTTTGTTCCTTGGAAAGGGGGCTGGAGGTTACTGCACCTTCTGCGCCCCAGGTCCCACTGCAGCAGCTTCCTCGTGGGGTCACTGCCCGGTGACCCCACACCTGCCCAAGGCCCCATCCAGCCACCCCCAGAGCAGGATGATGCTCCCAGCAGGGCCAGGGGAGGATTAAATGCGTTTTCCAGATGGAAAACTAACAATGCCATGCATTCCTCAGCTCAGCACCCTCAGAAAGTGCCCAGCCACTAGTCAGGCACCCAAATCCCACCACACCAGCTGGCACCAGGCACTGCCAGCCACACACACACACAGGAATCCTGATTTTAGGAAGTCATTCTCTGTTGCAATTGAAGAGTGAAGTCTCTGCCTCAGCTCCTGAGGGCTGCATAAGGAAAAATGCCTCCACGCTCTCCCCTGGGACTCGGGATGCACATTTGCTGCCTCCTTACCTGCCTTGCTGGCTGCAGGCAACATGCAGCTGTCATGTTATTTTTAGCACCCTCTCAACTGATGGCAATTTGCGGTGTGTAATGTCATGTTTAACATCCTCTCAACTCATGAGTACCTTTTCGGGATCAAAAAAATAAATAATAGTAAATAATAATAAAAATGTGCAGTTGTACTGATGGACTAAGTCAATAGGAAAGGTTTAAACTAATCAGTGGTTAATGAAGTCAGTGCCTAATACTGCATTAGTGGGTGTTATCTGTATAAGGAAAGATTCTTATTTTGCAGAACTCCCGGTCTTAGCTCTTGAGTTCTGTTTGGAATTTGAGTCTTCCAGGTACTTACAGACTAATGAAATAAAAACACCTTGATTGACAAGAAGCAAAGCATGTTACGGGTTAAAATAATACAAGAATCTATTTTTTACACTGTGTTGTGATCCATAAAAATCACCCTGAGCCTTTCCTCTTTCTTCTCTGCCTGTGAAGCCAATTGCTTTGATTGCAGTGATATGAGCTTACTGAAATGACTTGCCCTTGCTTGTGAAGCAAATGGAACATGCTAATAGAACTTATCGCATTACCGGATGCAAAAGTGCCATAGCTCATTACTTTAAGATAAAAGGATATCATTGCAGACGGGAAGCAGAATTGACTTTCTGAGGCCCGACTTGATGATGATTTAATCAACTGCTCTCTTTCACTTCTCATCTCTGCGCCTGTCGGTTTCCCAGGTGCTGTTAAATGAGACACTCAGAAAGTGAGCGGAGGGAAAGAAATTGCTGTCATTACTTTTCAAGAAAGGAGGTATGCAAATTTTCGACAGAAAGATTGCGTTCATAATGGGCCTGGTAAAATACAAGGATCATGCTTGACAGGTGAGGGCAAGTCATTTGTACGTCCTTAAAGTGAAGCAACCATCCTCATTTAGAAATTGTGCTCGATAAGAGAAGCTACAAATGAAACCCATGCGATGGCTGAGAGCAGCCAGCAAACCTTTGAAGACTTTGCTGCTGCAGCTCTGCCTTCAGCAGGTGCCTGGCGTGCCTTCACACATGGCTCTTCCCAACTGCCAGATGGCCAAAGTTTGACCTCAGTATCTCACAGAGATTCCTCTTAAATGTTTTTTCTTACTGTCAGCATTATATTCACAGTCTGGGGTCTGAGAGTCTCTTCCTTTCTTCACCGCTGACAGAAATAGAAATCACAACAATAACAACAACAAAAACCCCAACCAGCTAAGTGAGGGTTGAGCTCACTTTGAAAATGGAATCAAGAGGTTGGAGGCAACAACTTGTTTTCCTCTGCATGTGTGACAGATCTGGGATGGTCTGGAGCATACACTTCATAGAGCAAGTTAAAAGAATAACCCATGAAAAGGGATGTGGAAGGAAGCAAAGAGGGTGAAGAGGTGCCTCTCCAGGGCCCAGAAGGAACCTGGGCTCCTGTGTGATCACAGCAAGAAAGGAAAGGGTAAAGAGAGAGAACTGGATGCTCTATTGACCTGATGGAGGAGGTCCGATATTCCAAAACTAGAAGTTAAGAAAGCACAATAATTGAGGTGATGAATTATGCACAGGCTAAAAACACTCTAAAGATCTTGGATGGCTATTGAGCTGTTTGGATCATTGTAAATAGGGAAATGAGAACTACCAAGCTTTTATTGGTGTCAATCAGGTTTTCCATCAGAGATTGATAGTCAGCCACAGCAAACAGGTTCCTCTGAGACACTCTAAGCAATGGATACAGCAGTTTGTCATAAAATGTTGACATTTCGTCTCAGATAACAGCACAGGACTTAAATAGAATTAATGTCATGAATATTTAGAATTAAACAAGAAACAGCTGGGAAATACTGCCACAAAGGAAGCTGGGTACAAGAAAATTATTTAAATAAGAACAGCCACTATATTAATTCCAAGATAGGTGCATTTTAAGAATTTATTTTCTCTTTCTCAAGAACACAGTTCAGTGCTCCCGTGCTTGTTTATGAAACCACTATCAGATACGTTATTTGCCCTTTTCCCTGTGTGTCAGGTCCTTAACCCTCCATATCCACCTAACTGGGAGTGATCCAGCAATACCCTTTGGATCTGACTCACCTCTCACCAAAAATACTGCACCGTGGGTTGAAAAGCAAGATGATGGAGGAAAGATAGCCTTGGGCCAGGACTCAGGAGATCCACCTCTGTCACTGGCTATCAGGATCACCTCAGGCAAGTCACTTACTCCCTGCTGCTGTCAACCCTCTGCTTTTCATCTGTTTGGGCTATTAAATGGTACATTCCCTAGGATTTGCTTGCTTTCACTGTATGTATTTATAAACTGTGCAGGATAATAAGGAATTTTTTCTTCGAGAATGTTGGTCTTAGTAAATAGGAGAAATAAAAAAGAAGAAAAAAGCATTAAGACCTGGATCAGGGCCTAGACACACCATGCCTATTTTCAGTATAGATCTCATCTTCCACCAACTAAAGTGCATGACCTCTGGAAAATCATATAATTTCAACTGAAAATTATTTTTATTTTCACTTAGAGTAACGCAGACAGAGCAGCAGCAATCCAGCATCGACAGCACTGCACAGGGCTTGCTCTCTTGTGCAGGCTGCAGCAACTCTGAGCACAACATGGCTACTGAAAGCCACACAAAGAGAGACTCCATTGATTTCTAGGATAAAATAGTTGTAGAAATCGTATCAGAAACAAAACAGAAATAATAAAAAGCCATCTCTTCTCTTCTTTCCCAAACAAGACTTCTTTAGCTTTTGAGTTCTGTGTCTTCAGAGTAGCCTAAATAAGTTAAACTGAATTGTATAAATAATAATAGCAATAATAATTCCCCAAACAACCCAAAACAATTGATCCTTAGGGATAAGACCTTAACAGCTGAGCTATAAAACTCTGAACATTGGATTTTAATGGATACTAAAAAACCCTTAACAAAGCCCTATAAATATAACCTGAAACAAAATGATTTGTGTTCTAAGCTGTTTGCAAACTCCCATAAATGTTCCTCATAGTCATAATGCCAGGAAAATAGCTCAGCCTGTGTACTCAGCCCTGCAAACTGGCTTCTGTGCTGTGCTTTCATTCCCTTCTCCACTCTCTGCTTTATAATTCATCACTCACACAGTTGTTATGTATTATTATTACTATTATTATTTATTGCTGCCTTTATCATTTTTGTCCAATTGATAAATTGTCTGTGCTAGACCTGAGAGAAGAGAAGGATTATTCTAAATGTAGAGCAAAGTAAATATAAATTGTAAAGACAATGGCAGACTTTGGCCTGCCTGGCTCAATTTTCCTTTTTGACATACATGGTTCTCTAACTTGGAATCTGTGATCTCTTACTAGGAAATGAAAGCATTATTATTAATTTTTTTTTTCCCAGAATGCAGCAACTATAATAATTGAATTTAAAACAGGAGCTGTATTTCTCTTTTTAGAGGTAGGAATAGCATCCCTGATTTATCAGCTGAACTCTGCCATTTTTTGTTCAAGGAGTGGCTGAGAATAAGAATATTCATCGCTGCCTGGCTGAACAGAGCAGCTGTGGCTGCCCCTGGATCCCTGGCAGTGCCCAAGGCCAGGTTGGACACTGGGGCTTTTGGAGCAGCCTGGGACAGTGGAAGGTGTCCCTGCCATGGCAGGGGTGGCATTGAGTGGGCTTTGAGTTCCCCGGCAACCCAAACTGTTCTGGGATTCTTTGGTAGCTGGGGGATGTTGTCCAACAGAGCATCCATCACTGGAGCCTCCCTGTACCAACAAGCAGTGGCAGAAGTGATACCCTGGTGTGTCCCCGCAGCCCACCCAGGAAAGGAGACTTCCCATTTCCTCCAGCTCTCTCTTCTTGAGGACCCCTGCAGCCAGCCCCAAAGCCCTGTGTTCTCCTCTGTCCTGCTGCTCCTGCGTTGGTTCTGCAGCTCTGCAGTGATCCCACACTGGGGCTCACAGTGCTCCAGGACACAGCCACAGACAGCAGAGAGGCGGGAGAGTCATGGAATACCCCAAACTTGAAGGGACCCACCAGGGATCATCCAGTCCAGCCCCTGGCCCTGCACAGACACCCCAACAATCCCACCCTGGGCATCCCTGGGAGCTCCTGGAGCTCTGGCCTCGGGGCTGTGCCCATTCCCTGGGGAGCCTGGGCAGTGCCAGCACCCTCTGGGGGAAGAACCTTTTCCCAAAATCCAGCTTAACCCTCCCCTGACCCAACTCCAGCTGTTCTCTGGGTCCTGTCCCTGCTTACAGGGAGCAGAGATCAGAGCTGTTCTTCTGCTGTCCCTCAGGAGGAAGCTGCAAAGGCAGCCCCAGGTAAGACCCAAATACCTACTTTAAGAGCCATCCTCCTGTACAAATACCCACTGTGGAACACCAGGCTCTCAGTTTGCCACCAATGCTCTCCTAGCATGGATAGAGGAAAAATGTTTGGGGTTTGGTTGGTTTTTTTGTTGCCTTTTTTCCCCCCACTGCTGCATTAACCTACCCCCAGACTAAGTGGTAAAAACTCCAATATCGTAAACATTTTCACAGGCTCCATGACCGTTATCAGCAGTGGCAAATTACCTGTCACAGCCAAAGCAAGGGATTGCTTTGAATAGCTGGCTTTTAGCTCAGTGCTCAAAAAGTTATCCCTGTCCAGGAGGATCATGGAAAATGCAGGAGTTTTGCCAACAGCAGCTGCGCTGAGGCAGGGCTGTGGCCAGTGCAGCATTACTGACACTGCCCATGTGCTCCTTTTTCAGCTGCAATGACAATTCACACCATCAGGAATTATTGCTTCCAAAGGTGAGCCCCACATCAGGGCCAGGAGACATCTTGAATGTCAAACACAGGACTTCCCACTAAATTCTTTGTCAAGAAAGAAGAGACACACCGTGGCAGGAGGGGATGCAAAAAACCTCTCTCTGGGAATATGAGGATCTACAGGATGCCTGGAAGGAGCAGAAGCTTCATATCCTTGATCCTTGTGGTCATCACTACCCCACAGAGAAAAATTTGCACTGAATTTCTGGCTGGGTGATCCCAGCAAAGCACCTGCACCTTGTACAGAAAGGAATTTTAAACTACTCAGCCTGTGCTCTGCAGCTTTGAGATGGATTAGGTAGAGCAAGGAAATACATTGCTTTCTCCAGAGATATTCTCTGTGAATACAGTCTTGGAATTTCACAAGGGATGTTTTAGAGAGGTAGAGGCTCCTTCTATTTTATAGACTGTAGATACCAAAAGATTGGAAGTTCCATTCTCATCTCTTTTGAAACTTTAGTAATAGGGAGGCTCTGAGATTTCAAACATGATCTCCCCACAAAACCTCTGTGGGCTTTATCTTCAGTCTAAAAAGCAAGATGCAGTGGGTAAAAAACAGATAAATTTAGACTGGGGCATATTTTAAAAATGGGGAATACTTTATTGTTCTTCACTTAAAAACAGGGCAGATTTTCCCTGACTGATAAAAAAAAAAAAAAAAAAAAAAAAAAAAAAAAAAAAAAAAAAAAATTAAAATGTTGCCTAAATGCTGTGCCCTCATTCAGTCAGAGTTACTGTACTCCAGGCAGTACAATTAATTAGTGAGATCATATGGCCTGTGCTAGACAGGAGGTCACAGCAGATCACACCCTCATTGCCTTAAATGATGTGAATTTATAAATCCCCAAACATCCACATCCTCCCACTCCTACATCCACAGCCAGCTCGTTAATGCTTCGGATCTCCTATGATCCAGCAATTCAGGCCAGTTCCATTCAGTGACAACAGCTCTTTCCATGCTGGAACAATCCTGAGGGTTTGTGAACGACCTCTTGGAGCCAGGAGGTTTTCCCATTTCACAGGAACAGTAGATCCTGCCAGCTTTTACAGTGAATTTGGTGTCGGTGTTGCTGTGTACGTTGAGTTTTATTCATGTTCACAGAATTCAGTTTTATCATGCTGCAGGAATAGCACTTCTTCAAGACTCATTTCAGCTTTGCTATTAAGCTTGACTACCTCTTTTGAGTAATCAATAAAAAGTCTGCTACAAGAGGACACTGTGATTTACAAATACAGGAAAAGAAAGAGAATGATGCAGAGCCATTGGTATGGATGTGAAGGACTGTTGGGAGGGGGGAAATAAAAAGACTATGAGAAGAACCTGAACAACCAATTTAATCTTGGAGGAAAATTCAGCAGAGCTATCCTGCGTGGCAGCTATCATAAAAAGATGCGGGAGACATCTACGGGAAATTCAATACCAAACCTAAAATGTTCACCAATGGGGTCCTTCAGAGCAAGGGAGAGGGGGAGACAGCAATTTCTCATAAAGCATTACAGAAGGCAGCCTTACATTTTCCCTCAGAGCTCCTAAAAAATAATTATTAACATGCAAGGGAGAGATGCCAGTGGATACTCTGAAGTGAGGAATACTTTGATACAGGCATGTGTTTATCCACGACTCTGCTCCCATCCACACCCAACAGAGGAGAGCTCAAGAGCACGTTTCTTCCGACCCCACACGCTTACAGCCCCTTCAATCATTTCTTGTCACTACACGCTAACCTGGCTGAATTCAGGTTCTCCTGCTGAACCAGGGGTTTATGGCTGTTGGCCCAGGGAGAAGATGCAGGCAGGTGAGAACTGTGCCTGGCTGGAGGCTGCACCCAGGACGTGCCATCTCCGGGCTTCTGTCCTGCCACATCTCTCCAAAGTTTGACCTTTTCTCCTAAAAACAAAGGCTGGAAAACACCAGGCATAACACATGGCACAGTGACAGTAGCACAAGGCAGAGCCTTACAATGGCAGAGCAATAAAGGAAGAGGAGACAACTCCCATCTTTTGTCTATTCAACTGGATCCATGCTCCGGCAGCGGCAGCAAACACTACCCAAGGGGAACATGTGCTTGCCCCCACACAACCAGTACACAATTCCCAGCTGGAAGGACTTGAAGTGTTACACAATTCCCAGCTGGAAGGACTCAAACTGTACAGGACTCTACACAACTCCCAGCTGGAAGGACTTGAACCGCACAGACTCTACGCAACCCCCAGCTGGAAGGACTCAAACTGTACTGGACTCTGCATTTACCAACACCAAAGACAATGACCCACTTCAACTAAACCAAATGACTGAGAAGAGAAGGGCAACCACCTCACTCCTAAAGAAGAGGGCTCATCTGCTTCCCCTCCCACGAGAGCCGGTGTTGGTAACTCACTCGCTCCTTTCGTTATTTGCACTTCTGCTTTTACTGGGAAGAAATAACTGGTTATTATGATGCTTCTGGGCAAATACCTCATCCCTGGAAAAATGAGCAAATGTAGCCAAATGACAGAGTGTAAACAACACTCCCTGAACTACCAGGGACATCAGGCTCAAACGCCCCGCATGCGGCGTCTTCCTTCCCTGAGCCTTGTCTCCCGCTAAGACCTCAAAGGGTTAAGCCTGCAAATTGCCTTGCTGTGCTTCTGGGACAGCATGAAGGATGGCTGCCATTGCCACGGTCAGATATGACAGCGCCAATTTGATGTGCTGCCATCAAGGGCCTTCTAAGAGCCGAGCGCCCTGATGGTTTTGTGATGCGAACAGTCGCATCGCAAAATGGTTTTCCTCTCCCGCTGCCTCTGCTTCCATCTGCTGCTGGGCCGAGGCACAGCCGGCTGCCTGCCTGTCACAGCATGGATTAAAATTAGCTGGGGAGGAGGCACTCAGTTGTGCTAATTACATTTTAATCATTGGAAATGTGTTGGCAAATCAAGCCTTGATTGCCATCTCAGAGCCTGTCTCCTCCAGCAGAGCGGAGGGGCTGTCTGCATTAGCTGGGCCCTGCTGGGCCCAGTTCTCTCACAGAAGATGGAATATGGTGCCTGCTGGCCCACCACTGAGACTGCTTTGGCACATTATTAAAAAGCCACAAGGCTTGTTTCAAATCATCACTGTGTGAGCTCTGCTCATTCTCACATCCCTGGGTATTCCAGCCACTTGGTACTTTTAACTATATCTTTAGTTTACCTTGTGGGCTCATAAACAATCTTGCATGCGTGGGTGGAGGAAGCCAGAGCTTTTCTGCAGCTCGTGGGGTTGGGAACGGAGCCGGTTGTCAAAACGCCTTTCTTGTCAGCTGTAAGGCTGCACTGAATAGCAGCCCAAAATAACTGGGGCTCGCACAGCCCCCACCTCATCTCGGGAAGGTTTGGTGCAAGTCCTGGTTCGGTCACAGCCGCGGGAGCTGGAGAAGCCCCTGTGCATTTCTCCTTCACGGAAGGTCAAAGGACCCTGAGTCACTGGTGACTCTCAGGCCAGACCAGGCTGTAAATCCTGCCTGGAGAGGGACAGAGACAGCAGTGAGGATTCTATTGTTCTTCTGACTAAATATGCACATGCAGATCCTAAAATCAGCACAGGATGAGTGTCTAAAGGATGAATTTTCGAGCCCTTTCCCAAACAACATTTGAAATAACTTGTTTTTTTGGTTTTTTGGGTTTTTTTTCTTCAAAATCAATACAGGGAAGCTCCCAGAGCCAGCAACTTGAACCAAAAGCAGAAAGAGCCAGGCTCTCAAATGTCACACCATGCAGGCTAAACAAAACCAGCAGCATCGACCACCTGCAAACCCCTCCTAAAATAAACAAACAAACCCGACGCCATAGATATTTAGAAATCTGGAAAATTCTCCCTTAAATCTCTCTTTTATAAAATGCAAATAACACCCCTACACCGGATCTTGACAGGACAGGAACCTATTTTCATGGCTTACAGCTGCAGCAGAACTGGACTCGTGGTGTTGGGGTTGCAAGAGGAGAGGCTTTGAGGCTTTGCAGAGCCACATTCCTGACCAGGCTGATTGTTCCCACAACAGCCATCGAGGGCCACGGTCGCCCTTGAGTCAAAAGCCCTGAAACATCTCCCCAGACTGACCACGTCTGGCAGCCCCAGGAGTTCAGCACCGGAGCAGGAGGTCAGGGAACACCAGCCTGGCTCTGTCCCTTGTGGGTTGGGTTTTCCTGTGCTCCCACCTCCACGGCAGCAGCGACCTGGGTGGGGCACCGAGCACCCACAGCCCTCCTACCAGCTTCCAACCCTCCCCAAATCCCTGTGGTGCTCCCCTGATCAGTGTGTGCAAGTGGGTTTGGGGCTGTGCATTTAGCACACCTCGCCCACGGGCACGCACAGCTCGAGCACCTGCTCCGAGTGGAACCTGCCTCGACAGCCCCCCCCCACAGGGGGCTTCCGTGGTTTCTTTTTCCTCGTGCAATTACATTCCCATCCAATGTAATGTTTTCATGACTGTCATATAATGGAACTTAGAGCTGATCATTTTAGAGCCCTAGCAATAACGGGAAGGGTTGGCAAATACCACAGAGGGAGGCTGTGGCATCCTCTCATGCAGCTGTAACGCACAGATTGAATCTGAAACAGAAAAAGCAAAGTTGTACATGTGTTCTAGCATAAAACTTAATATCCAAGTTATTAGGCTGGGAAAAAATAGAAATTAAAATCTGGCTGATATGTGTGAAGATAAACAGGGTCAATTAATTTATTTAAATTGGCTTAATAGACCATTTTTGTTCTTGTTTAACTCAAGAGCTTTAAATTTAAATGATCTAATCCTCTTTTAGCATTTTTAATATGAACACTACACCAAAAATATTATTATTGCACATAAATGAGACATAGTTTTCTTTCAGCCCATTTAATTTTATTTTTGCCTTTAAAGTAAGGGATAAGTACATTTGTATTTGTGTGCTGGCTCCAGCGCTCCCGAGCCCTTTTTACAGTAAGGCGACACAGGACAACCACAAACAGGGCAACAGCCCCAACAGCTCCAGCTTCAGAACCACTGCAACACTCAGCAGAGCTGGTTTTCCAGCTGCAGGAGCTGCCCATTGCCATGAAAACACAGGAAAAGTCAGGGAATAATCCTTTCCCTGACAGGTCTTTAAGGTCTCACAAATGTGGCTTAAGCCTCCCTAACAGTGAACTGCTCTTCATTATTTATGGTACAAAGAGCAGGGGGCCAAACCTGTAATTTGGGTAGTGATAGAACATCTCATTAAAATCACCAGAATAAGGAATAGCTGTACTTTAGCTCTCAGTCACAAAATTTAAGGAATATTTTGATTATATTTCCGATCTGAAAGCGTGCAGTCCATCCTCCCCCTTGTCCCTGAAGCCATCCCCTATGTCTTTGCTACATTTGTGAAAATAAAACTCTTTTAATTCTGAGTATTTGGTGTTTACCAAGAACAACTGTGATCATGCAAGGCAACTGCTCTCTGAGGCACTTGGGGAAAAAATGGACAGGCCAGGGTGTGCAAGACTATTTCTTTTTTTTGACAACCAAGCACATAACAACTTTTCAGGCTTTATTTCTCCCCTTTCTAAGTGCAATTACTGTCCACGTTCCTATGTAAGCTCTCTCACACTGAAATATCTAAATAAATGGGAAGATGATGCTTTTAATCCTACTAAGGATTGCAGTATTGCAGCTGAAGCAGAATTTCCAGCCAAACATCCTGGCCTTCCCCTGAGCCCCCAGCCCTGGGTGCTGTCAGTGCCTGCTCAGGCACAGTGCTCGTGGCCCTTCACTGTGATTTGTAACCTACAGAATAAATGGCCAGGAATTGTGAGTGAGAGCCCTATAGCATTTAGGACCCTATTCAGCTGGAAAATTGCACGGCCTCCCCAGGCACATGAGCCCTGAGAGGCCTCAGCAGCAGCAGATCCTTTCGGGAAAAAGGTCAGCCAAGCACCCGAGGAGGAGGAGGGAATACAGGAAACATTTACCAGCTCCAAAGCAGAAGCAGCAAAGAGCTCTTCTTTGTCCCCAGGTATTTGCTGTCTCCCTTCTCCCACCCTACACTTGCCTTGGAAGGAGAAAGTGTTCCTAAAATATTTGGGGACTGAGAAAGAGCTGTTCTCAAGGCATCACCACCCAGAGGAGATGATCTCTGTCCCTGGAGTGCAAAGATCCAGAGGAGATTGCTGATGATAAAACAAAGTCTTGAGTGTGCTTCTCCTTGAGACACCCAAAGGAGATGCCTAAATCCAGCCCGGGAATTCAGTAGAAGCAAATGGAAAAGGAGAAAAAACACAAATAAAAGCAGCAGACAAGCATCTTATTTTTCACATGAAGAGCAAACTGTGCTTTTCTGAGGCCACCTAAAGCCACCTGCTGCAAGACCCTCTGCTCCCACCCTCATCATTCAGGTCACACATAATACAGGTTGTGTTGCTAAACATAACACACTTATTTCTCTGACTGACCCTCGTGCAGTCCTCTCAGTGAGCGCATTTGTTCTGGCTGTTTCTCTCTGGAACCACAAGGATATCTTGCTAAAAGGTAAATGACAGAATTTCCATGGGCATTATTTAAAAGTGGAAATGAAATCCCAGATTTTCACCCTCCAGTGTCATTGTTACAAAACCTCCACTGCTGCACAAAGTGGAGGAAATACATTGGAAATGCAGGAGCAGAGTGTAAAGGCTGCTTTTACTAAAGAGTACACTGACAAATAAGCTGCTTCCCATCAGCGAGTACATTCTTTATCTTTAGCGTAACATTTACAAAGCTTGTTCGGGAAAAAAATGTGTTAAATCTTTCATCAGGCTACAGACACTTTATTTGGAGTCTTCACAGAAACCCAAAGTAGTGCCATAAGGTGCCTGGAATATTAGCCAAGATAAAACCTTCAGGGCCATGCACGCTACTGTTTTCAAATCTGTTCTTTCATCTGATGTGCCAGTCGAAATTACTTCTGCAACATGGTCAGAACCAACCTGGATGGATTTATAATGCCTGAAATTGCTATGGGCATATTTTTGTGAATCGCCTAGAGACAAACAGATAATTCTCTTTAGATTGTGCGAATTGCTAATTCTTATGCATGTCATGTGTTTGCCAAGTGGCATGTTTAGACAAGGAAATTGCAGAATATTCCTGATGTCACCAGAGCTCTATGCTTAGAAAGCCACAGGAGTGTAGGACAATGTCCTTTCACGTATCTCACATATATATTACAAATAATTTTAACTCAGACAGCACTTGTTACCTTTCCTCACTACAAGACCACCTGTCTAAGAAGGGAGTGAAATGCTAAAGAGCAATTACCAGCTATACCAGAGCAATGCGAGTTACTTGTGTGGGTAAAGGAAGCAGAACCCAGCTTTTTATTTTTCTCTGCTTAGGCAATTGGAATAAACAGTGTAAGTGTCATCTTTTGAGTCAACATGTCAAGTTGAGTTTTGTGATATCTCATCTCTGTCTGTTGGCATCATTACACCACACACAAAACCCTTGCAGAGCCTCCCTCGCTCATGCTTCCCCCAAAAACACAGCTTGTGCCACCAGTCCCTGAGTTTCCCTCTCCGTTCATCCTTCTCAAAATTTTTGAACTCACTGGCCAATTTCACCCCCATCTGACAAGAGATTTCAAAGCTAATTAAGCTCCTGTGAGTTTTCTGCAAAAGGCGGCCAGTTGGTGCAGAGCCCCGATGAGTCTGAAGGAAAGGCTGCAGCGTGTGATCACACCTCGCTCCCGCCCAGAAAACGCACACACAAGAGAAATGTTAGAACAACTCCAAGAGAAAAAGCATCAATCAAAGGTTTCAATTAACTCTCTATGGGAAATCAAGCTTTGATAAGTTCTTTTCTCCTGTTTATTTTACTACATCTGACTCAGATTCGGAGGTGCCAGGCTTTTAACTAATATAGAAATTAGCCTCATCCTTAAACCCAACAGGGACATCTCTGTATAGCATTTATTATAAAGCATAATTGTAGCTTCAGGGCATCATTTCAGATGAAAATGTAAGATATACAATAAAAGAAAATTCCATTTGAATTATGGCCAGATTTTGCTTCTCAAGTGACTCTTTACATGTGAAGTGGCTGAGCTGTGTGTCCAGCCAGCACAGAACTGACGGCCCCACGCTTACAGCTTAAGGCCATGAGATTATTAAACCCATGGATTTCATTCCTGGCCAAAACACTTTAACAACTTCGGGTAAATCCCCCTTCCTCCCTTTCTGTGCTGGATCCTTCATCTGTAAAACAAGACTTTGTTCCTTTCCCCTACGCTTCATCTTTCCTCTCTATTTGTGTTGTGCTCTCTTCTATGCAAAACTGGATGACGCCTGCTTTTCCTGAATGCCCATTAAACTGTTTTCCGACTCAAACAAATCCAAACACAAACATACTGAATTCATTTTTTCTGAAGTATTTTAAGTGGATTTTTGTTTTGTTTCTTTTAGTCCTTGATCACTGGCCATGAAAACATTCCAGTGGCTCCAGAAAGCTGGGTCTGCCCGTGAGAAGAATGCCAGCTTAACAAATCAGTAGCTTTGGAGTACTTAAGGAGGTGCTAGGAATAAACAGTTGCTTTTCTTTATTGGGAGGGAAACATGATTAATATAATTGTTTTAGCATGTCCTATGTAAGCAGCTTGGTTGTGTTTTACAAGGAGGAGTAACAAATTAACAGTCATCGACGAGTCGCTTTAAATCCCCTTTAGAGTTCATCACTCTTTAAAATGGGATTTCTCAAGGCAAACAGGAAAGAATTTTATTTTCAAAGGGAAGAGAAAACAAGTGTTGCTAAAACACTTCTGCTCTTTATCCCTGCGGGATGCAAAAATAATCCATGACTGACTTCCACGAATTCAGTTAACTATGGCTAAATTGCATCACAGAGCCTGTCTTTAACAGATCTGCAATGGTTAATGAACATGGTGGGGAGACCAGATATTTCTTCAAAACAACTCATCAAATAAGCTGCCTCCACTTAACAGATGTAAAGGCAGGGCCCGAAGTGGGAGCTGGCAGAAACAGATGGTGCCTAAGGGCAGCTTTCTGTTCCAGTGCTCTTGAGGGCCAGGTTAGGCAGGACGGGAAGGCTGGAGAGGTGGGGGCTGTGTTTTTCGGCAGCAGGTAAAATCCATTTGTCACACCAGCTCCAACTGGGCTTTCAGCACAAAAGTTTAATATCTGAAACCAATGAGGCATTCTGCTCTCTGACTGCAGCAAGGCAGGAAAACCTCTCAGAGCAGTATGGAGCCCAGCCTTTTCCAGCAGGGAGAGATGTCAAACTCCTCATTCTGTGAGATTTGCCTTTTCTCTTCCATTTTCAAACAAATAAAAAATGGATATGCAAAGGGAAGTGTTTTACCTTATGATACCTTCAGGGAAAGAACACAGAGTGGCGAGGATAAGTGTGTTTTCCCTCTCTGTTCTCCACAGAATAACATCAGTTACCTCATAAAGCAGCCCCTGCTTTCTCCTTCCCTGAAATACAGACACACACTGCGGCACCGGCAATAAATTTCCATCACCTCCAACTTCCAGCATTGCCAAGGTATGTGCCACAGACAGCATTTTTATGAGCTGGTCTTTGACTGCCAGGATTTTGCCTTCATAAAGAAGAGATTTTAGTCCATTCTGTCTATTTATTTTGTGTAGAGGAATCAAGGTCAATAAACCATGGAGAAATTCACTCTACCTTATTCCATTTCAGACTTTTGTCATCCACGCTTTATCGAGTATCTGAATGAATTTTTAATATCATGCCACAAAATGCTTTGGTCTTCTATCATACGCTGGGACTCTATAAATCTGATCACACTTGGGAGTTCTCAAATATACTCAGCACTGAAGAAACAGCTTTAAAGTTTAGTCATTCTGATGAAATGTAAGAGCTTATATCAGTGACAGGTTGACAGAAAAAGCTGTTTTCCTTTCCATTTCACAGACTTCCACGTATGAACGCCATGAAACATGTCAGGACTTTCTCTGAGTCTATGAAGACAGAGATGGCATCTGCTCCCAGTGGGGAGCCCTTCTAACCAGTAATACTGTAAAATTTCATGATTCTGAAATCTGATCGACAGCCAAAGGAAGGGCAGGGAGGAGATGTTTACTGTATTTTATAGGAGAGCATCAATTGCTTGTCTTGGCATATGATGTGTATTTTTATGGCATACAATACCACCTTCAACATATTTTTTAAAATTAAAATGCATTCATGTTGGCTGAACAGGTTTATAATTTCTGCTTGCTGGAAAAAAAATACATGTTTTTAAAAACTAGGTATTAACCCTACTCACTTATCACTGCAATTTTAGGCAGGTGGGCAAAAGAGCCTTAAGCAAGCCCAGAGAGATCTACTCTCAGCTGCCCAGCACAGAAGCACATTAACTCCTTCCAGCACCACTGATCCCCTCCTTCCAGAGACAGCACAGAGAAGAAATGGCTCCAGTGACTCTACAGCCAACTAAAAATTATCTCTGAATAACGTGGTCAAATTGAGATCTCATGAAGAGATTCTTTAGATTTTCTCACTTGCTTTTAACAAATATGCATCTCTACGGCCCCGATGAATTTATGCAGACACACCCCTAGGGATTCCAGCAACTCCTGGAAGCCATGCACAGGTGCTTTCCCCCAAAGCCCAGCCCCAGCTCCGGGCAGCTGACTGCACTGAGGTGTCTCTGCAGGTATGGGCTGGTGTTTGCTCAGCCAAGGAACACAACTGCTCCTTCTCCCAGCACCGGTTTTCCTCAATTCCTCAATGTGATTTCCTCAATCCTGAAATCCCACACATGTCCTCCAAGAGAGCTCTACATCAAAAGGAAGGGCAACAAACCACCAGGATGTGTCTTTAAGTGACTCGGGGCCTTTACACCTTCAAAATAAATATGAGGTATGCACAATTCAAAAAAAGCCTTGCAAACCACCCCAGGGCTTGCAAAGATACCCACCCCACAACTCCTGACTGTCCACATGGTGATACAAACTCTCCCTCACAAAAAAGCAAGAGGACAAACCCAAGATTCTTGTAATTTTACTGAATGTAACGAGATTAAATAGAAAATGAAAGGCTGGAAGGGACTGGGCACATTTATAGGAGGTAGACACCAAATCTATATTATTAACAAATGAAAGACTGCAGCAAGCACTGTGTAGATACGGATTTGGAGGAATGATTTATCTGTGTACATAGAGTTAGGGCTTTTCTTGGTTTCAGTTTAAAGAAGATCATAGAAGTACCCAGAAAAACATTTTCACAGTCTGATCTATCTTTTACTCCCCTGAAATCACAGTACATGAAGGAGGGAAAAGATAATCAAATGCTCACACTAATTAACGCTTTGTCGTGCCAAGGTAGGTGTTGGTGACATGGACTATGATGGTATAAAGAATGCAGAGTGGTTGGAAATTCAGCCATGGTCCATCCAGCCACAGGAGGATCTCCTGAGGTTAGAAAAAGTGGGACCTCCAGGTGTAAATTAGGTATACACAATAATGTTCAGTACATTATTTAGGAATGATGACATCTGACTTGTGGAAGTGTTTGGTCCCTGCACTTCCTCCCTCCCCACATCTCAGTGTGGGTGTGGAGGCACTGTGACTGCTGGGGTTCTGATTCAGATAATACCATGGGTAGCTGGAACAGATGGCATTCCCCACACTGCTGCTTCCCAGACAAAGCCTTTCCAGCCAACTGCCACTCTCCTCCCTCCTGCTTTTCCTTACTAAAGGATATGTCAAGGTGGAATAAAGCAAAGTTCAGGCCTTTCCATAGCAGCAAACATCAACAGGGCAGTGCAATGCCAAAAAGAGAAATCAGTGCACATAGCAAATTAAATATGCAAAGCAAGAGTGGCCCACCCTGAAACTCAGGTGACTTTGTTATGCAAGTAGAAAAGATAAAGTTATCCTTTTATCTCCATTCTTCCTCCTCTTCACGGGGATGGAAAGAGGTCATCTGCACTCCTGTGTGTGTGACTGTCTCAGGTGACTTCAGAGGGGAGGAGAGGATTGTGAGAACAGCTTCCACTCACAGGATGCACCTACTGATCAGTCAAAGAGCTATTGATCCCTGGCTCCTAGGAAACAGCTTGTTCCAATGTGCATCGAGTACCTGCTCTGCCTTGCTGGAAACTTCAATAGGGCTTATTCCTGTGATAATTATGACAATTTTAGATTGACATAATTGTGAAATTGTGAAGTTGTTCTGCATTCACACTGCTACTTGCAGTACTGCAATGAGAACATCTTTATTTTAGCAGTTAAAGAGGGTCACGTTAGCACAAGTTCAGCTTCAAAGGATTTCCAAGTTATTGTGGGCTACAGCCTCCCAGGAAGCAAAAAAAAAAAAAAATTACAAACTACACCTTCAATCTTATAAAAGTGAGATAGAAATTTCAGGACAACAAAGTGCAGCATTTTAGACCTATTAGTCTGATTGGCATTCTGAAATAATTTATTGTAGAGCTAGCATGTGCTTTGAGAGAGATTGAGGGGAAATGTGATTTTGAAAACTCTTGCATCCCTCCCTGCTTAAACGCTCCATGGACTCCAAAATCCCCGAGTTGTGTACTCTTCCAAATGCAGAGCTGTACCAGCTCATATCCCTGCACTCTTGTCTGGTATTATTGCTCTTCATTAACACAATCTGAATGTATGTTTTTAGCATTAGAGCTTTTGCAAACTATTTAGGTTATTTTACATGTATCTGGTACTTTTTACAATAATTCCATTTTATTCTGGGCCAGATAAAGAGTGTAGTATATAACATATTGTATGGTGCAGAACGCTATAGCCAGAACAGGAAAATAGTCTGAGTAGTTATCATCAGTTTGCTTTCTAAGTATGTTATTTACAATACGCAACAGATGTTCCCCGAATGTTAATGGAAAAATACAGGCCTTGTATTTATTTCTTTTCTGACAGACTAAAAAGTGCAACTAATATAATAATAATAATAATCTTGGAAAACCCAAAGATTACTTCACAATTTGGAAAATGCTGTGTTGAGTCATTAGTCTTATTATCTGCTATTTTCATAACTCACTAGATAAACACTGTACACTCTGCTTTCCTGGTAATGAGCCTTTATATGTGCAAGAGCAGGCCTCCAAGAAATCTCAATCAAGCCTAAGGAAGAGTGTTTTGGAGTGACCCAGCCCCACACGCTGCAGTGATGGGTGAGTGCCTGTGCTCACACCGGGTTCTCCGTCCCTGCCCATGCACAGGCCCAGGACTGACCCCTCTAAACCCCATTTCCCCCTGCTAACTCAGTGTTTGCTTAACTCTGCTTCCAGCCTGGGCTCTGGAGGCCTGAGGGGTCCACGTTCTCCTCGTGTGAGGGTCTGCAGAACAAATCTGGTCTCTTTTACTCCCCTGGGGTCCCCAAGTCCATTGACAAAAGCTTAAGGGAGTCCCTCTGCTGAGAAAACTGGGACTTGTGCCATCCCTGCTCTCCAGGAACAAGGGCTCCAAGTTCATTCCTGATGTTTGCCATTGAAGTTATAAATGGCCCCCACGTGCAGCACAAGTGATTCCTTGGGCAGATAAAATTGAACATGCTGTTACTACACCTCAGAAGTGCTTTGTGATCTTACCTGGAGAAAATCAGTGTCATACCTGCAGCAGACATATTCTAGGGGGTTTTCCACTCTTTGTTTGGCTGTAAAAGCTAGGGATACCACTAGCTTTTCCCTGTCAATACTCCTTTATCTGATTTTCTTGTATAAATAGTATTACACCACACTGACAACTGGTAGGTGCCACACAGGAGCGTAAGTGGACAAAAAGCTTGATTAGACATGGTCTTGTGCCTTGTGTAGTCACCCAGGCAGCCTACAAGGCCTCTGTGAAATACCATTAACCTGAAAAGGTGATTTTTTCACCAGTCCTTCAGGGATAAAGTGCAAGATAGTGCCTTTGTTATCTGTTATCGGTGTGAAACAAATCACACTACCCACATGAGTAATTCTATTTTCATTTTTTGCCTGCTTTTGTGTAAAAACAAGTTTTATGCAAACAGGCTCTCAGCCCACCCAGCTCTAGTAATTTTCAAACCCCTTGCTGCTTTACAGTTACATCTGATAGAGACTTGAAAACATCCAGTTATGAGAAATTCTGTGCGGATCAGTCACTCTAGTATGGGAAAGGGAGCTAAAGCTCAGCCTAGGAGTCAGCTGGCCAGGGGGCCAGCAGCAAAACCAAGGCTATGGAGAGTTCTCAGGCAGAGGAGGGAAGCACTAGGAAGGCACAAGAAAGTGATATGTGCACGGGCAGGGGAAGGGAGGCTGGCTGTGGGACACAGGACATGTTAAAATTCATTGTTCAGCCTGGAGAAGCCTTCCAGCTCCTGAAGGAGCCTACAGGAAAGATGGAGAGATTTTTTACAAGGGCCTGAGTGACAGGACAAAGGAGAATGGCTTCCCACTGCCACAGAGTGGGTTTAGGTCAGCTTTAGGAAGGAATTCCTCCCCGTGAGGGCAGGCCCTGGCACAGGGTGCCCAGAGAAGCTGTGGTTGCCCTTGGATCCCTGGAAGTGTCCAAGCTGTGTTGAATGGGGTGTGGAGCATCCTGGGATGGTGGAAGATGTCCCTGCTCATGGCAGGAGGTAGAAAAGGATGATCTTGCAGGTCTCTTCCAACAGAAACTATTCTGTTATTCTATGGATCTCCATGCTTGTGGCACAGTTGTTTTAGCAATGTGAGGAACATGAGGTGCAATGTGGTTGTACAGAACTGTGATGCCCTTTCAAAACAAAAAACTCACCCTCTCTGTCCAAAGAAATCCAGCTTAGGACAATACAGCAAAGGAAAAAAATCTTGATTCTTTCACAATCCTCTTCCCATCTCAGCACCGTGGATAGGAAAATAACATCCATTGCTATTGTACATGACAGGTAAAGAAAAAAATGTAACAGCCACATCTGGTATCATTAATACTTTAGCAGACTTCCTATTTTTAAATTAGTACCATTCTGCAAGCAAAATGACAGCTCCTCACAGCGCCTGTGAATCTGCACAGCACAGACACAACCCCCGGCTGCAGCTGCAGACAGCGCCGACAGCGTTTCAGAGCACTCGCACCAGCACAGCCTGGTTCTGGTGAGGCCCCGAAATGCCAGGCTGGCATTTTCCAGGAGTTTTTACAGGTGAAAAGTGAGCTAATAAACTGCTCAGCACGGAGTGCTGCCAAAGGGGAAGGCAGCACATGGGGGGAGACACCTGCGGCTCCGCGGAATAGACCAGGTGCGCCCGTAACACTTCCTCAGCGCTGCCAACGGGACACGGGCAACAGGAAACCAGCTGGATTTATAGGGCAGCTTAATCAGGCTTCTGCTGAGCCCTTCCAGCTCCTGTCTGCAGAGCCTCAGCTCAGTGCAGGGCTGTTTGCTACCACAGCTCCCACTCAGAGCCCTGGGCAGGGGAACAGCGTGAACTCAGCCTGACTTTCTGTGTTTTTTCTCTGGGCTGAACACCTGGAAAACGTGCCAAGAGCAGAACAAACCATGAGTGTGCCCTGGCTGTGCTCAGGCAGGAAGGGAGCAGAGCCAGCCCCGACCCTGGCACAGTGTGGCTCTTGGCTCCAAAGGCCATTGCTCACAGAATCAATCTCTCCTGCAACATGAACGAGCTGTGCTACAGACTTCAGGAAATGTCAGTCTCCTGAGGTAACCACAAGCTTAAAATTAGGCTCTAGGATGACAAAAAATTCTATCTGCCTGTGCCCTGATGAGTCTCATCCATCTCAGGGAGTTACCAAGGCTTCATCTACTCTGCTTACTGACGTCAATGAAATCAAGCAGGCTCCTGAAGCAACCACAGGAAGTCCTCCACATGTAGCTGAGGCATCTGGAGCTTTTCCCATTATTTAATTCTCGCTTGGTTGCTAATTCAAATCACCACAACAGAAAGCAGAGACATTTCTCAATCTTTCCTCAGGAGGGATTTACCCATGTAAATAATGCCTCTGGACAAATTAAAAGATAAAACTTTCCAGTCTCATTCAGCACTTGACTTTTCTCAGGGTCTCTATCTCAGTGCTCATCTGGAGCACCTACAACACTACAAAATGAAGCATACAACAGTCACTGTGGTTTGCATTGTGTGCTGTACATAAAAGCATTGCCCAAACTGACTTCTGCTGTGAGCTGCTACCTGCAATGCATCTGTAGATAAAGAAATCAATGTACTGAGGAAGTCCTAGACAGTCTCTGCTGAGAATTTTTAAACCTACAGATGAATACATGGAACACAAGGATTCCGGTGTTCATCAAAATGATAGGTTTCAGAAGGAAAAAAACCAACCACAGGGGTCAGATTCTAATCTCTGAAATGAAAAAAATGGATCCTTGGATAGAAGAATCCACCATTCACAGTTCCCACCTCTTTTAAGACATCTGGACTACTCCAGCCTTACCCTGACTGCTGTTGTTTTGCCCAGACTTAAGCCACCCTTGTTCAGCTGTGCTCCCTGGAAAAGCCTGAGTGGTTGTATATCCTCGTGAGCTTCCAGGTGCCTCTTTTTTATTTTCCCCCAGTTTCTCTTCATTGTAAAGTAAGATATTAGCTCTCACTTACACACCCAATTAATTACAGTCAGAATGGAGGATGTGGAGCATCTACCAGACCCCGAGCAGGTTCTTGAGCTTTGTAACCTTTTTAAGTACGGAAATGTCCAAAGGAAAAGAAGCCAGTTTGTATGATGCTTTGAAAAGCATGGCATGTATCATCCCTGCTCACCTCTCTTCTTTACTCTGTTTTCATTTACTGGTTTGTGCATGAAGTTGGATAACTAAGTGCAAATCCCACTATGGACTGCGATCAGACTCTCATGAAACTGCTGCTTAGCTGAGCTTTTAAAAATGAAACAAAATAAATCCAAAGCTGCAATGATTGTAATTAGCAGGGAAAAACAACCTATCCATACCTCAGCTGAAACCAAACTGACAGCACCATAAGCACATTGCTGACCAAGGGAAAACCTTTTGAACATGGTAATTATGGAACTCTCCTTTTAGGTACTAGACTTTTCACATCTGGACCCCAACACTTCCTGCAGAAAGCTGGATACACCTCACAGCAAGCAGACAGACCACAGAAACTCCTAACAAGTAGATAAAATAACTAAAAATCCAAAATCTTGTGTTTGCAGAGGAGCCTCAAAAATCCGGGGTGCTCACGGCTGTGTGAAGAGGTAAAAAACCCCACTGGGTCGGAAGGCAAAGCATCATCAAAGGCAGCTTCCACGCAGAACCTCCAGAGAAAGCCCAGTCTCTCTGGACAGCCAGACACTTCCCTGACGTCCCAGGGACCGGTTATTGGGTCACAGTAATCCACGAAGGCTGAGCGCTGCGCTCGCAGGCTGCAGTCCCCCCGCCCGGGTTCCTGCGGCGCGCGCTGGCACCGCGGGCCCGTGTGATGTATTTTTGCTGTCAGTGCTGAAATAACACTAAATGCGTCTGAGCGGGCCCCACCTGCCGAGCAATATGTTCCCGATCCCTCAGGCAGAGCCGTGTGCTGCTCGGCGAGGAAAAACTTCCTCCCACCCGGCACATGGCAGGGCAGGGAGAGACACTCACGTGCCCACGGAGGGACGGGGGTGGGATGTGACACCAGCACCCCTGCCTCGCTTGCTGTGACAAGAAACTGCCTCCATCTCGGGTATTCAAACATTTAAAAAAAAAAAAAAAAAAAAAGGGAGAAAAAAGGCAGAAGAAAAGGGGGAAGAGGAGGAAGGGAAAGAATCCCAGCCTGTTAATCACATACATCATTACCGCAATTGGCGGAGAAGTTGGCTCGTTGATGATTGATTCATGAGGCCCTGGCGCAAGCCAAGAAAAGAGAAAAAAGATGGAAATGTCCTTATTTATTTATCTCTAATACAGCAGGAGGCTCTCGTGAACGCTGGTGATCCCACAGCCCAGGCTGACCCTGGGGAGGCTGCTCTCTGCCTGCCACAGAAGCTCACACGGCATCCCAAACTGATCAGCACAACCACCCCGTACCCCCTGCAGCTTTCTCATCACAGACAGGAATCAGCAGGGCGAGGAACCAGGACAGCCTCTTCCAAGGAGGGGAGGCCTCCAGTTTGTGGTGGTGCCTCTGCAAGCGGCAGCAGGTGAATGCAGATGAGATTCCTGCTCATTCATGCGGCATCGCCGCTGCGCCGGCGGCCTGTGCCGCCGTACCTCAGAGAAGCAAAGCACTTCCCAACCCTCAGCACACACGGCAAATGGAAAAGGATGAGCTCCATCCCATCTGGTGAGGCAGCTCTCTGCAGGTCACATTAAACAGCATAATTAATAGTTTTAGACTAAATACGTGCAGCCCTCCTGTTACGCCACAAATAACGCCTTCAAAGAGCAGCAGAATTTGGGGGTTTTTTAACTGCTCCATGGCTACAAAGGCACACTCTTAGTGTAAAATTACTTTTTCCTCTCACACCAGTTTTACTTGGAAAGAGATTCACTGCTTCAGAACTGCGCTTTGTGTACCATACTACAACAAAATAATTATCGAGATTAATCTCCCCAGCAGCAGGTTTTTTGCTGTTCCAAATTTCCTATTAAATAGATTTTTCTGAACTTTCAGTAACTGCCAGCTACATTAAGTTGTATTATAAAACGAATCCAAACTAATAAACAGTGATGGCTATTTTTTAGTGTGGAAAAAGGGAGTAAATTTCATAAAAGAATAGCCATGAAGTATGGACAATAAAGTCCTTTACCCCTGCAGCTATTCTTCCTGGTATGATTTATACAGTGGGATAGTCATAAACCAAGAAGGCAATAATATCAGAGGTTTTTAATGTTTCTGGGGTCTGATACTCAAACATTCAAAAGTTGTTTGCAGTTTCATTCATTTGCTTACACATCTATATAGAAAAACTAAAAATCTGCTGTAGCAGTGCAGTGCTGAGCACGTACATCAGGGAACCACATCGGGGATATGGGAACAGCCTGTGTAATCCCACTGCTCCTGACCACTGCAGATGGCATTTCCCTACCTGTGCAGCAGGAAGCTTTACACAGCCTGGGTGGGTTTTTCCTTCCCAGTACTTCACAGCTGGAGTACACGCACCAAGTATGTCCTACTTAATACAAGCGTGCACGTCCTTGTCCATGTAAGCAAGGATTTTTGGCCAACTTACCAAGAGCTGACATCAGCTGACACATGGGAACACTCTCCAGGCACCTCAAAACATTGGCCACACCAAAGGCAGGGTCCGTGCCCCAGGGAGGTGATACCTCATGGGCAGTGACTGTAAAATCTCCCCCTGAACAACCTGGTCTCACACTGAGCTGGATGGGCTCTGATTGGAAGGTTTGGGCTTTTTAAATTGCACCAAAAAAAGCAATTCTGATGGTTCCTCCTTTGGAGCCCCTCGCTCAAGCGCCATAAAACGAAATGAGCTTGGTCCCCTTGGCTCCCAAAGCCCACCGATGTTAAAGACTTATGGACACTGCTAATCTGTGACAAAACCAGGAAGTGTAATTAGTCCTGTCAAACCATCTGCCAGGCCTGGGAGACTTGGATGATATTTGGGAAAAACATTTAAACATGTGTGCGCCTGTCCCAAGTCCCAGACCATCAGCTAGGCCAGCAGCTGGGTAAAACAGGATTTGACACTTATCTTGAAAAGGCTAGAGAAAGAAAAGGCTGCTAATACAGAAAGATTAATTCAGAAACTACCAGTAACAGTCACTTCAAAATCCTGTTACAAAGAACAGAAAATTGACAGAATTCAAACTGCACAAAGCCACTGCACTGGTGCTGTCACGGTGAGTTGCGCTTCAATATCTGCGTGTTTTGGTTTGCTAATAGACCGCCTTCTCTGCCCCAGAGGTGTTCTGGGGGGGACAGAGAGCCAGAGGTGGAGCAGAGTGTGAAGGGGTTGGTCCCAAGGAAGGCCCAGCTGGAGAGGTCTCCCAGGATGGATCAGCACGACCGTGCTTGTAGCGGCTCCAGAGCTGCTCTGTTCTGCTGCAAGAACTCACTGGCTCCCTCATCACGCTACTCTCCAAGAAAACACTTGATACATTTCACAGCAGAAACGCGAACAGAGAAGGGAGAGGGAAAACATGAGCTGGAGATCATCTCTGTAGCCCAGGCTGCCGTGGACACAGAGCCCAGACTGGGTGCTTGCACATCAGCACAGGATGGCACAGGTAACAGAGGGAGGACTGAAAACCACTCAGGTCTGCTCAAGTCAGACAGCACAAGGCAGGCTCTGACAGCAGCTTCTGACATGGACTTCGTGGGGCAAACAAAGTGTGCACTCACCACTGAGGTTTGGTAATCTGCGTGGTCAGTGCCTGCCCAGGGGCTGAAGCCCACAGTTAAGCAGCACTCATTGTGCAGACTGTCCATAAAAAACCTGACAAAGGTTTTGGTTAAGCTTGTATTTGCCAAAATCTGCTGCTTTTTCAAACTAAATGTTTTTCACAGAAGAATCACAGCAGAGTTGAGAAAAAAAAGTTGAGAAGCTCTGGCGAAAAAAATAGCTTTTGCTTTTCCTTTAATGGTTTAACTGGTTTCGAATACTGCCAGTAGAGACAACTAATCCTGACTTTCTCCTGGGATAGGCATGAGATGATCTCACAATCAACTCTACTGCAGTTCCAGAAAGGATGCAGGTTGTTCAGGAAACAGCCAATTCTTTTATCCACTCCAATTTGATTCCAAGTACCTCTGTGATTTGATTCCAATCCCTCTGTGATTTGAGGCAGTTTCTGGATGCTCTGCCCTGATCAGGGACTGACAGCACAGGGACTGATGGCTGCACCCCCTGCAATCCCTCACAAGCCATCCATACACACAGCCCTCTTTGGTCTAAAAAGAAGCACTTCCATGCCATTTAATTTTCACGTAGAAGGTTTTGTGTTGAGGAACAGTAGGCAGAGGAGCAAACACCAACTTCGCCCAGGAGCACAACTGCCACGCTCCAGGCCATGCGTGAATTTGCACCACAAATACCCGAACCCCTGGATGTCAAACAAGAAGCAAGTCTGGATTCACAGAAGGAGCCAGACCAGCCCACACTGGGTTTTTATGTTAAAAATTCAGCTTTGTATTTCAGGACAGAAATCACTGACAGTGTCATCACACTAGGCATGGTTAAAGATGTAGTGAAGCTTTCTAAATTTCACAATTTGTGTATCTTTAACACAGGATGCATTCAACTGTTCAACTCTTCACCTGCCTTTTACAGCTCCCTCAAAGCCTGTATGTTTAGACAACCTTTAAAAATATCAGAGGATCTGATAATTTACCATCACCATCTAGCTATGGTTAAGAAAAATAGCAAAGCTTTTCAATTTTCAGGGATGGAAGAGTCTGCTGTGACCTGTCCAAACACTGACAGACACTAAGAGGCCCCTCAGTTGGTTTAACCAGACTTTCTGAAGTCACCACGTGTACAAAAGGAACATATGCAGGGACAGAGAGTGAGTGTCCCCACGGTACTGTCATATATGCCAAAGCTCTACAGATTATTAATACATGGGCTTGCCCCCTTCAATCTACAAGAGCTCTTGTAATGCCTCAAATTAATTGGAGGAGAGTGCAGCAGCTCCAAAGAGATGATTAAGATCAATTATTAATTCCTCTTCCCATTCTTTCCTCTGTATTAAACTTCAGGATGAGAATCCCACTAATGAAACAGCAACTATAATAAAAATAAATGGTACAAAACTAGCTCTTCAATAAAAAAATAATTAGAGGAAATAATTTTTGCCTGTTCTAAATTCCTGAGTCAGACCATCCTGTTGCAGTCAATGTATATGAAAGAAATATAATCACACTTTTTCCTTCGGAGTAAATAGATGCTGTTTTCTGTGTTTTCTTCTGGGGAAAATAAGACAAGTGGAGTTTCAGGAGAGTGCCCTCAAGAAGTTCAAGAGTATCAGATAAACAATAAAAAGGTATCTGTTGTGTGTGTGCATGTCTGAGAAAAGACCAGGAGTCTGTAGATCCATGTGGTGGCTGAGGAGGTGTTTGTTTAAGATCTGTGTTTGCTGGAGTTCTCTGGAGGATCAGAGAGTGGGAATGAGAGATCTTCACATCTTAACCAAAGAGCCAGAATGTGAAAGACATGAAGCAGGAGTGGTGCTGAGCTGGTACTAACAAACAGAAACAAAGAACCGAGAGGTTAAAAATGTTACAGCTAAAATCCTCTTTCCCTTTCAACTACCTGAGCTTTGGACTTTTAATCCCAAGAGCTCTCCAGTTTTCTACTCTGTCTCCTAGGAAAACCAGAGAAGCCTGGATCTGATATCTCTGAAAGAGAACAAAAAAACCCGAAAGCAGCCAAGAACTAAACAAACAACCTTTCAAAACGTTTTGTACAACCTAACGAAGCAAACGGGACACAAGCAGAAGGCTCTTCCTCCCCTCCTCCCTTGCAGGTCACCTTTATCCACGACACACAGCAACAAAAGCAGAAAAATGAAAGTTAAGGCCAACAGCCTGTCCTTAACTCATCCTGCTGTGCTTTGGTACTGCGGGGCGCTCAGATTAATGTGGATGTCACACAGCATATGCTGGAAAAACGAGGCACCGCAGGACATTTGAAGAATGGAGGGTTAAGGCTCTGGGCACTCTTATCGAGGTAAAGCTCACAGACCCGAAATGGTTCATCTCCACAGATTCAGACCTTTGTTACTTGGATCTCTTCCCTCGGATTTGCAGGCAGGAGCATTGTGGCCATGAAATTCGTGCATCTGGCTCTCCCGAGCACAGGAATTATGCAACTCTGCCTGAGCACTGTTGCCTTTGTTTTTATAGCAACACATTCATTCCAGGTATGGCGAACACACTGAGACACCCCCCAAATCCTGATCTTCACAGTCAGGTGCACAATACAACACAAAGCTTTTGCTTTTGTTTTGATTTTTTATCTTACAAAGCAGACAAAAAATTTCTCAAATAAGCAGACATAAAGGAGTGACGCGTTGTGTAAATGCTAAAGCAAATTATTGGGGGGAAAACCCAAAGTCCAGTGTGAAAACAAGCAGAATTCAATGTAAAAACCTTGTTTTTCAAGATTTTTCACAGTTATCAGAAGCCAGAGCGACCAAAGTACAAGCCTTCATATATTTCACAGAAGGGCAGCAGCTGCACATGTAAAATGACAAGTGACTCTTGTCACCTCTAGGTCAAAATCCATTTTAACAATATCTCAACAGTTTAAATCTGCTGTAACTGTAGTATCAATAACTGGAATATCTACACAGCAACTCTCCAAATCACGAGCTGTGTTCCAAATCGTGCACAGAAGTCGCAAGTGAACAGAGATTAAATCAAAGTAGAAGGAAATCAAACATTAAGGGCTCGCTCGTGGCACTGGGGCTCCCTCTCAGGCAGCAAGCACAGCCCTGCCCCACGCTCTGCTCCAGGCACCTGCCCTTGGCGACAGCTCAGCTCTGTATTTCCTGCAGCCAGCCTGCAGCAGGGTTTGGGCAGGGGCTCAATCCGCCTCTGGTAGCCCAGCAGAGCTCTCCAGCCGGGGCTGCAGGAGCAGAAGCTGGAAAATAATTCAGATCTGAGAGCCCAGCAGTGGGCCCTGCCCTGCAGCAGGGAGGAGGAGCAGGCTGAGACCCGGGGCTGAACTTCGGCTTCTTTCCCAAACGCTCCCAAGGCATCAACAACTGACCCTGCTCCCCGTGCACTGAAGCAGCTGACAGAAGACTCAGTTCTTCTTTAGATAGCAGCTCTTGACAGTTTATAAACACTATCAGAATGTATTCCTGCTGCGTTCAAGATGCCCCAGCAAACTTTGAGCTCCCTAAGACAGCAAGAGGATGCTCCCTTAAGTCTTAATTACAGGACCAGCAGTCGCTGTTTCCAGGGGCAAGGCCCCAAGCAGACTGGGAGCTCTTTTTGGGAGCCAGCCTGCCCCTGGCAGCCTCCACAAGGGCAAAGCAAAGCCCTGCTGGACTGTCTGAGTCTGAATTTGCAAGCAGAAAAGTCCTAAGTAAGAGAAGGAAAAAGGAGCAACACAAAGTGAACCTCAACCCCCACAGTCCTTGTTAGCCAGTCCTCACATTGGAGAGGCTTTATATCCACACATTTTAAGAAATGTAAAGGGAATCACAAACCCAATTCAATTTAATTGGGTGCTCTCCTGACAGAACAGTTATTAATAAGATTGCATTGTACAGACCTCCATGAAATCCCAAATGCAGTCAGAGGCACCAGCAAAAACATTTAACACCCAGCAAGCAACATGCTGCTGGATTGATGCTCCTCTCCTTTGCTCTTCCCCCCTCCAATTCTCTCTCTTCTTTTATCCAATTATCAAATAAAAAAAAAAAAAAAAAAAAGAAGCAAAAAACCCGCTCATCTCAAAGAGCTCCTATAAATTATTCACATGATATTACAGTGTATGTCAGCAGTCTCACAGTGTTTAAAAAACTTAAGTACAAGCCAATTAAAATGTAAACTGAGAAAGACGGATTGGGTTGGGTCGCTCTGGTGTGAACTTGAGCAGCTCGTAACAATACACACAACTTCTAGACCTGCTAATTTGACAGCTACTTTCATCAGCAGGCGCGTTTTCTTCCTCTTCTTTTTTTTTTTTTTTTTTTTTAATCCTGTATTTCTCAGAGGACAATCCAGCAGAGAAATCCCCTGGGCCCCACAGTGCTGTACAGGCACTCACAGGGGTGTGAGTTACTTTCAGGATTGTACAGTGGAAAAGGGGCAAATGAACCTTTCCCTCCTGCAGACACCAGTTACTGAAATTTTACATCTAAATCACAGCACTTCAAGTGACAGAGCGTATTTCTTAAACAAAACCACTATTTTTTCACAAAAATAAGGATACAACGCATTCTATTGCTACAGCAAAATAAGCACCTTCCAAAAAAAGACATTTAGGATTACCCAGTGTGTGCATCTGTGTAGCAACACTGGACATCTGCCTAAATTGCTTAGTGCTGGACTGCTGAGTAAGCCAGGCACCAATTAGCTGTTACAGTGATAATGACACTAATTTTAATCTTCATGGGTTAATTACAAGAGCACCGTGAAGTCAGACTGTGATCTCACAGTGAGAAGCATCGGGGAAAACCTCACAACCTTAAAGCCTTATAGAGATAAGATCAATATTTAACCAGGGAAATTTAAGGCGTACCCAGCTAAAATCCTAATCAAGGAAGCAGAGCATTGTGATTTCCTTCTGAGCCATGGTACTGGGTCAATGGGCAGCCACTTCCCTCATCCCTACAGGGGGAGAATGGTGGATGACTGCGCTGTAAGAAATTAGACTGAAGCCAGCAAAAAAAAGCAATTGTTAGTACTTTCCTGCTTTTTGTCTCTCTCTGCTGCTTAAGAAAGGTGGAACCTGGGACCACCAGAAACTGAACTAATCCACAACTGACAACACACCCCCCACTACAACACCTGGATCTGGCATTCCAAGCTCTCCCAAATCACAGGTTCATCAGTCAGAAGAACAGCAAGGACTTGTTTCCTGCAGCCAGCAGTGCTTGTACATTGTGCAGACAGCAGAACCGACGTAGCTCCTTCTCCAGCCACGTGAGCTGGGCTCCTGGAATGGGAAGGAGCAAGATGGAAGCCAAGCCTGTGCTCCCTCCCTCACTGCAGCAATCCAAAATGAATAGATCCAGCCAAAGACCAAATAACAAGTGGGAGCATGTCCAGTAGAATGACATTGTTCTGAGAGTGATGAAAGAAAAGGAAAAGGCAATTTTCTGTACAATAACCAAAGCTTTGTTGCAGCCAAGAATACTGCAGCTCCCTGCTTGAATATTTCTACTTTCAGTGTTTTAATATTTTGATTTAGGGGGGAAAAAAAAAAAAAAAGACATTTTTATATCCCATTCTTAACCCGAACTAGAGCTTTAAGCAATGTATTTCCTGCAAGATCAACCAACTCAGCCTACCCAAACAGCTCTCTCTGCAGGAACTGAGAGGGGACAAACAGCAAGGTCCAGCTTTTGGGAAGGAACACGGGCAATCTGAGCCTGGAGTTTACAGCCACAAGCAGCTCCTTGCTCAGGACTGAGGCAAAGCAACAGATGAACATCCAGAAAGAAAAGCTCGCTCTGCTCCGAAGCTGCCTGCTGAATGCTAACCAAAGATGGCAGAGTGGTTTTGCTCCAAATGTTCTGTATAAAATGGGAAATGAGAAACAAAGCAAGAGCCATCTTTTGTTCATCTCTTACAAAAAAGAAAACCAATATAAGCGAAGCACTGTAACTTTTATATATAAACTCATGAAAATACATTGCCTTAATGTTTTTTTATCCCCCAATTCTTATATCTTAGAAGTTGCATGCGATAACTTTTTATAAATTAAAGTACTTTGAAGATGCAGTGAAACTACTTTTCAAAGGAAAATAAAAGAAAAATAGGGAGCAACCTTTGGACACTCTCAAATCCTCATTTTTAGGATGTGTATGAGCCAGGAACAGAACCACCTAACAGAATTCATTTTTACTGATTCAAGTCATGCCATGATTGTAAATTCTGTGCTGGTGAAACAGCTGGAGGAGTTCTCATTTCAGGCCTGGGAAGAAATGTTTTATTTCTACCAGCATTCATTGTGCAGTTTTTCTTTCTGCAAGGCGTTGAGAAAATGAAGGGAATTAGGATGTGGCATGTGAAATGACAGTTCCCTGAAAACACTGCTTTCTGTGTACCTGAATTTGAGTTTTTCTATTGATCTTTCCTGCCTTCCCTAATTCACCTCCATTCTGGTGGTGACAGTGCTGATCATACCTGTCATCCCCAGTTCTTCTTGATCCTGTATGAGGATCTGAAATTCAAGACCCTAAATCCCAACAATGAAAGTCCTCACTGCACTAATAACCACACGCCAGAAATGCTCTTATGGCACTGGCAGAGCTCGAGCAGAGGCTCAGAAACCTCCTGGCTGCAGCTGCACATTGTTTCCACAGCTCCTTTTTTGAATGAGGGTTTTTCCTTCCATTTAAGGGCTTGGCATCCTTCTTATCAGTCTGCTGGTAAAGAGATGCTCTCCTTTCACTTCCCTTTATAGAAAAATGGTTGTTCTGAAAAGTAATTTAATCACAAATGCTACAAGACCCTGGTTTTGAGGAATTTGCATTTTCCTCATTCACCCTCTTTTATGCTAATTATTTTACAACACTTGTGGAAATTTTATTAGTCCCATCATCTCACCTTATTTAGTTATCCAGTCCCTGTGAACCAACAGTTATCCTAGGTTTATCCACAGAAAAAAACAGCGGTGGCTCTGTCCAAGCATTCTTTCCTGATAAATGCCTTAAGAGCAAGTTTCCTACTTATACCAGCTCATTACAGTGGAAACCATTATCTTATAATTGATCTTATCTCTGCGTTAAACACTCTTAGCATCATGTCAACCCTCCAGTATGGTCAATTACTAGATAATAGTGCCCACTTCCACATGTCTGATTGCTGGAATGGTAAGATCAATAATTAACAGAACATTGAGTGCCGCCGCAAGGAATGAATAAAGGAAATTACCCCACCTACCTCATTTGCAGATTCTGAGGATACCAGACTTAGAAACACCCAAATTCACTGCTGCTTCAGGAAACTTTTTCATCCCAAGCCCTACCCATACCAGACTTTCTTGATTAATAGAAACAAGACAAAACAAAACAAAACAAAAAAACCCCACAAACAAACAAATCCCTCCAAACCCCCAAAACAACACACACACACACACAAATCCCCAAAAATCCCCCAAAAAACCCTACTCCATTTCTTCTATGTATATTATCTCATTATTAAAAAAAGCAACAAGGTTCCCCCTGCTCTGTTTGAATGTTCATGATTCCAGGACTGCCTGCAAGTTCCTTCACTTATTTTTTTTCACAACTGGATACAATCTTTGAGCTTTCTTTGCTCTTTTTCTGTTTTCTTTCCCTTTTGGAGGGTCCTGGTCCAGAGGTTTTACACACATGCCTCCAGATTTCAGTTTTAACTCTCACCTGTCCTATTTCCTCTATGCCTTTGGGGCTGGGTCACAACATAGGATACAAAAATACATCAGCTTTACTGGCTAAATTATAATACTGATTAGATATCTAAACCGGACATCAATTCACTACCTTAACTAATAAAAGCAGACATAAAATCCAGAATGTCAATTGTTCTTTGAGACAAGTGATGTGCTTCAGGAGAAGCTAATTTTAACAATTTTAATGTGCTGTCAAGGTCAGGCAGAAGGGACAAAGTTTCACACATAAAATATATTTACTTGCACTGCAGAACCCCATCTCCTGGTACTCGTTTTGTCTCTTCAAGTCATGTCAAGAGAACTTGATAACTTCAATAAAAGGACTATTTACAGAGTGAACAACTAGCAAATCATCCACTCAAACTGTGCCTAGAGAAGTTCAATGCTAAAAGGAAATCATATGTAGTGTTTTCTAAGAAAAACCTAAAATACCTGACTTCGATCTTCCTTATCCAGATATGGACTCTGGCATGGTGAAATTCTAGGGAGTTAGGGTTTTTTTTTTCCTGCTGCTGACTAGCAAAATTGTTTGATTCAGTGCAGTTTACATTGCACAACAAAGTTTCCATTACCTCCACAGCCCCATGTACTTAAAACCAGAACACTGTTAAATGTGATTTTTTTGTTGTCTGTAATCTCAGTTTTACTGTTCAAAGTCTGCACAGTAGGAAAACCCTCTTCTCTCAGCTGAAGGAAATAAACTGTATATATTTGTACACTCCTTGGATGTTTAACTCAGGGACACTCAACTGGAAAGTTTTTCACTCTTTCCAAATACTTATTTAAGATGCTCCTTTCTAAACTTCTGAGAACTCACAGAAAATATCCCTTACATTGGTAAAAACAGCTTTATAAGAATCAAGAACCTGACATTTACTGGAAAACTCTGTTCAAGAAGAACCTACCATATGTAATTACCTCCCAAATCCTCAAGTCAATTCTCCTGTTTTCCCCTGGAAACCACAGCAAAATTCCCCTTTGTCAGGAACTGTATAATTCTGATACACTCACTGACCTCAGTAAAAGAAAATGCTTTTCTTATGGCAAAGACTAAAACAAAATATGGGAAAGTTCACTGGAATTTTCATATTCCAGCTGTATATATATATATATACAAATCTGACAAGAAATCAAACTTGGTCCGCATCAGCTGCTCAGTGTTTTTATCTCTTTTAGCCTTTGATATTCTCCATTTTGCTCTATTACTCTCATTTTCTCACTCTGGCGTTGTTAGCTTCTCTTTGCAGGAGAAAATGGCAGCACAAGGACATTCAGCAGAGCACTTTGGTGTTGCTGTGTCTCAGAATAACTGGGAAGGTCCTAAGAATAACAACCTTTGCTCTGTGCCAGTGGTTCCAGTCAGACACGGGTACTGAAAGCTGGATTAGTGCCTTTATCTATTCAGTCAGGTGAGTTTAAATGACATGTTCACAGATGCTACGCTTTCAGAAATCCATACAATAGCATGACTTGAGCTTTTCATTTTGGAGGAATTCCACAGGTGTGTGACGTGCCCTTCCAGTCTGAGCCAAAGCACACATATGGATGAAAACCTATTTCCCACTCCTTCCAAAGCCACCCAGGCATTTTTACTCTGAATACCAAAAAAGTGTCCTCTGTTCATTATACACTTTCAAGCTGGTTGTTTGTGCCAGAACTGCTTCACCCACTTCTAATTGCCACCAACATAAATGTCAAATTTTGTACTACAAGCAATGAGTCACGTCTGTGTTAATGACAAAGAAAACGCTTTATGGAGCAGATTCAAAGCTTGCACAACACCTAGATCATCTTTTTTAATATGCTAAGAAATGTCTGTGGTTCTGGACTTTTCAAGAAAAGATCAGCAAGGCTTCAACAATAATTGCTTGAGACTACAGATTAGTCTTCTGTATTGCCAAAAAGCTGCTGAAATCTGCTCTCAATCAGTAATGTCTCCCTTAAGGAAGGGGGGGAGAGAAAGAAGGGAAAGTAAAGATCATGTTTTTGAAGTTCCCTGCTTTTAGCAAGTTCTGTTCTATTTAATAGCTTCCAGAGTCAAGAAGGTCTCAGGTAGACCTGACTTACCTAACCACATGAGCAATTAGTTCCTCCAGACACTATGTCTGTTGTAATGTAGTTCACTTAACTTCACATGGTGAATCAGTTCACTTTGATGGTGTTTTTTTTCCCCTTCCCTCCTATTATTTCTCTTCCTTGTCTCTCAGCAGCTGCCTGTCTTGACACCTGACCTCCACTTGCTCCATGGATTGACTGTTTCAGGCACTGTTAGGGAATTAAAATCTCTGCCCATTCCCTTGAGAACATGAATACACCCCCAAGTTCACCGCAAAATCCCGGTCTTGCAAATGCAAAAGGAGAGCTGCTTCCCTTGGTTTGGTTTAATTTAAGTTTGATTAAGAATGTGATTGCTGTTTCCAACACGGACTAAAGGGAGCCATCAGTTTCTGATGGATGCTGCCTGGGCCCACAGTCACAGCTGGTGCTTTCAAACACAGCTCAAAACTTATAAAACCCAGCAAAAACCCTGCCTGACCCAGCAATAAAAATTAGCACAAAAAGCTACTTAACATTCTTTGATTTACGTTAAAGTCAAATATGTCGGTAGTCTGCCTAATTGGTCTGGGATTTTGGAATAAAATTCAGAAATTAAGTAAACAGGAAATAACACCAACAATGTTACAGCAAACAAAGGGCGACCACAGCAAATTGAACTCTTTGCTGAAGAATTAGAGTACACAGAGCCATGGTAAAGGGAAGATGCTGCCAAGTACTTTGCCTGCATTGTATAAAAATGTCACTCAGGCCTTTGAGTGCTGTTTCCTTTTGTCTGTCACCCCGGTGCCTAACAGAGAGCACCTGTACTACAGCTCATCCACTTGTCATTGTATCTTGAGTCAATTAGGACTACCACAGCTTTTATTTTTGAAAGCTGGGAAAATTTATATTTCTTTCCTCAAATATCGCCTTACTAAGACTTGGTTAAGGCCTGTGTTTTCCTCTTGCTAAAAAGAAAAGCTCAAACTCCAGAATTTTCCTGATTGTCACTTTTTAAGTGACCGGCACGTGGAGGTGATGCAGTGAACCTCTACAGGCCTCCAGTTAGATGATGATCACATACCATGGAATCACAGACTGGTTTGGGTTGGAAGAGACCTTAAATTCATCTTGTGCTACCCCCACGGCAGGGACACCTCCCACTGTCCCAGGCTGCTCCAAGCCCCAGTGTCCAACCTGGCCTTGGGCACTGCCAGGGATCCAGGGGCAGCCACAGCTGCTCTGGGCACCCTGTGCCAGGGCCTCAACACCCTCACTGGGAACAATTCCTTCCTAAAATTTAACCTAAACCCATCCTCTGTCAGTGTAAGCCATTCCCCCTTGTACTATCACTCCAAGCCTTTGTAAATCTCTCTCCATTTTTCCTGTGAGCTCCCTTCAGGCCCTGCAAGGTCACAGTGATCTCACCCCAAAGCTTCTCCTCTCCAGGTGAACATTCCCAGCTCTCCCAGCCTCTCCTCCCAGCAGAGCTGATCCATCCCTCTGCTCATCCTGGAGCCTCCTCTGGGCTCCTGCAGCAGCTCCAGGTCCTGCCTGTGCTGGGCCCAGGGCTGGGGCAGCACTCACAGCCAGGCAGAGATGGCAGTGCAGAACCCTGTGCTCTCACAGGATGTGAAATGCCCACCCCAGCAGAGATGGGCAGCAAAGCACGAGCCCAGTGAGAGTCTCCTCCCTCCCTGCCACCCAGCACTGCCACCTGTTTCCACAAGAAGGGTGCACCTGCCTTTCACACTGCCCCAAAAAGCTCAGGGATGCATCCTTGTTCCTCTAGATTGGCACCACTTGTTAAAATGACATTAAAACATCTGATCCTGATATTTCTTGGTGCTCTGATCTCCGACAGACCTGAGCTGAGGCACGTGTGCTCCCATGTTTTGTTTGCATGGCTGGTACCTCAAACCTCATCAAAAATGCAGAATGTATCCCAAATAATAAACTTAATAGCCCTCCTCCCCAATGCAATGTAGACAATAGAAAGCCTTTTTGTTAAAAGGACTGTCTACAGCTGGGATTTTAATGACAGCACCATGTTCACTGTGGATTCTTTTTAATCACTGCTTATTATTATTATTGTTGTTTTAGACATTACGTGCATGTGAAATTTGGAAGTGAGTGGTTTAGAGGAGGCCAAAGTGTGTTGTGAGCGTGGCCCTTCACCCCACAGACACTGCCCAGCCAGCACCTCCAGCCAAGTGACCTCCCCAGAGCACTGGTGGGACAGTTCCTGCCTGTGCTGTGACACACACATACACCACGCTCCTGTTCTCATCAGCGATTTCTTCGGGCTGCTGCTGCTGCTCCTGAAGTTATCAGCTCATTTCTAATTACCAGGAATCACATTTCCCCGTCTTACTTTTGTCATCTAATAGCGTTTATGTTGTTGTTCCTGCTGTACTCCGTGGGAAGTGCAAGGTGGCGTGAAGGGCCCTGGAGAAGGAGGCACTCCTACTGGTGGAGCTGGATGACTGTCAGTGTCTCACAGGGAACGGGAAAGGGAATGGAAATGAATGGGAATGGACTGGACAAGCAAGGCACATCTTTCACAGCAGCTCTGCCCCGTGGTTCCAGTTAAATGTGGGACTGGACCAATGGCACTCCATCACACTGCAGTGTGAATTCTCCACTGAGGGGCCCAGCAAGATCAAGAGAGGAACAGGAACTATTGTGCCTGGGACAGGGGGCAGGGAAGGAAAGATCACATCCATGGGAGTGCTCTGAAATCCCAGCAATGAACCCAGCACAGTCTGGGACCCTGCAACTTCTTGCTCCCTCATCCACCCCATCTGAACCTGGACTGCCTGACACCAGCTCTGGAGACTCACCAGGCACATGGATGAAACTGCAGACATGGGAGATCAAGGACAAATTCAACTACCTGCTCCTCATCTTGGGGGAAAATAATACCTTTATAATTTGCCTCTACTGCAGAGAAACTTTGAGCCAGGTCTGACAGCAAATTTTCAATATATGATATTAAAGCAAAATCCTTATATCTGAATTCTTCAGAATGCTGTCAGGTTAACAATGCTCCGTTCATTTAACTCCAGCTGAAGTGTAATGGATCGATTTTCCATCTTGTCTACATGCACAGGGACTCTATTGCAATCTCAATAAGAGATTTCTGTTGACCCCAGGAGATGATGCTTGCACCGGTAGCACAGGCAGCTAAACCCCAGCTAAGATGGCATTTCTTGGATGTACTTGTTCTGATTTCAGTCATCAAGAGGCACAAATGCTGATGAAAACTGTATTTCCAGTCTGTCCCCCCTTTCCTACCTGTACCACAGCATCTACCCATGGCTTGGGCAGGTTGTGAGTGCCACAGAACCAGTGACTACGGAGCAACTGCTTTCTGAAACAGGCAGCTCCAGGCCTGTCCTCATTAATGAAACACAAATGATTGCCAGGTACATTAATCAAGTCCTTTAAGGACCAGTTCCTGGTACTGCATTAACTTCTCCATGAGGGGCTGATTGCACAGCACTCACTTCACAAGGAATGGCTGTGGACAAGAACATCAGCATCTCTGATTCTGTTCTCTGACTGCCAAGAGGAAGAGACAATTTGGAGAGATTATCAAAAAAAGGTACCAAGAAAACACTGAATCTCACTTGCATGATTTCATTCCAACCACTTTCAGCCATATAATGTGGGCTACAGAGTTCCCATGGATTATGTACTTCCAATACACTGAAGAAATGCACAATGCCATCCCTGAATTCCCAACACTTCTCCAAAGAATAACACTGACACTCAATAAAGCTCATTTGCAGAAAATGGAAGCATGCTATAGCTTGAAACCATTAGAGGGGAGGATGAACCCGGGACAGCGAGCAGGGAATCGAGTGATGCCAGTGCAGCCTGAAGTGGGATCTGCCATGAGCACTGGCCCAAAAAACTTTCCCCAAACAAGGCAGTTCATGGGACATAAAGCAAAACAATTACAGAAAAGGGATCGCTCCTTTATAAACAAAAGCATTCCCCAGGAGGAAAAAAACCCACCAGAATTTAACTGCAGGAGTATTTAATAAGAAACAGTCTGTTCCAGTCTCTTCTTCATTTAATTTAAAATAAACATAAACCAGAGCTTTCCTACACAACACAATCATTCCCTCAGAAGAAGCAGAATGGAATTCAAAGGTCACCCTGGAAGGCTTGGGTGTTGGAAGCTAAGGAAGAGGCTTTTGTCCATCAGCGATCCTTGAGGAGCAGTTCCCTCATGCCCAAATTGCAGGGTCCCTCCTGCAGAGCTCCCCCAGCTCCTCAGCCCTGGCACACACTCCTTGATCCTCTCAGTCCCAGCCATCAGCACCCCAGTGACCAGCAGAGCAGGGCCTGCAGCACAGCCCTTGGATGTGTCCTTGGCCAAAGCACAGCCTTCTTGGAAGATTTTCTACCCGGTCACTCTAACGATGACAAGGACCCCGAAGCAAGGGGAGGGCAGCGAGCCAATCTCCAGCTGTTTGTCTAAAGCCATTAAACTTCAGGGCAGGCACTGCAGAGCACCCAGAGTGTCACTGCACATGCTGACTGTACAAGCTATGCAGGGTTCAGCCAAAAGCACGCATGCATTTCTGATTGCACCAAAAAAATAATAATAATATCAAAATGACTTCAAGACAACCCCCCCCAGCCCAGCTTTACCTACCTCCATTAATCAGTTAGCCAAACCAACTCTCCTATTTTGCTCTATCTAGTGACCAAATTGCAGCGTGGCGGTAAAACCCACAAGGGCTCTTACAGGGACCAGAGTGGAAGGAAGGAACTCTCCGGGCAGCACGGCGGCTTTCACGTCAGAAACCCACGTGCGCCCCAAATTCTCAGCGAGCCGTGCTGCAGCAGCCCGCTCGTAACGCTGACCGCCCCGCAGAGCCCGTGAGCAAACCTGGCAAGGAGCTCCTGCAACAACAAACCAGCCTCGCAATAAAAGCCATCTGCAGAAGTGCCAATTATCCTTCTCAAATGATTATGTTCCATCCAGTTTTGCTGACAAGCAAGTTATGCCACATTTTAATAGGCAATAAAATGTATTATTAAATAATTAGTAGCTAAGAAACAGAAATTAGAGGGCACTTCCTTTCACATACATCCCCCAGTACTTCAAACTATTGATTTAAAGGCAACTCGATCCTCTAAAGAGGACAAAATGGAACCTGATACAGCAGTTTACCAGGAGACAATTATAAGGCTAATGATTGTTCGCAGAGAAATGAAGCAGGGAGAAATTCTAGAGAATTCCACCCCGGCTCTGTTTTGTCTGATGTGTCTCAAAATCCCCCAAAGAGCTAAAATTTCTCCAAACCTGTTCCTTGCTCTGAGCCCATTAATTACAGTGTTAAAGGTAAAGAAGTATTGATGTCTCTCCTCTGCTCCCTCTGTTCCCCCCCAGGTAACACCAGCACTTGCTCAGCCTTTAAGGTATGGCTGCACTAACTGAGAAAAGCCCCACTAAGACCAATTAAGGCCTTTACTAAGAGGCTGAAAAGAAGACAAATGGAGGCAGAAAGCCCGATTACAAGGAACCTTTGTACAGATGTAAAGCAATTAGAACAGTCTCAAGGGCTGGCCAGTGCAGTACCTGCTAGGAAAGGATTTTACAGCTTGTCTAAACTTGGAACAATCTGTCTCTCTCTCTTTTTGGCTGAGTGTAAAAGTGAACCCTGTATTAGTGTCATGTATCGGCTGATAGCTCAGTATTGGTTTCCCTGAGCATGTTAAATCTGTAATGCTGGTCCCAGATCCCTCGTGGATGACAATAGTGCTACACAGACAGCTCTAACTTACAAGGAAAGGAGATACGTCTGATGCTAAACCATGATAAAAACCAGAACCGACTCTTTCAACCTTCTTTTATTTGCCTAATGCAAAACCTTAGCATGTCTCAAATTCACTGCATTGTGCTGCATAATTTGGCACAGAATGTGTAAGAAGTGAAAATGTTTGTACTGCCATTCTAATAACCAAAATAAATTCTGCAGCGACTCGATTTAAGGCAGCTTCCAATCTCAGGCGACTCTTGCTTTTTCATGGATTTTAAAAAGTAATAATAATAATAATAAAATAATAATAATAATAATAAAAGCTACAATGCACTTCTAAGAAAAGAAAAGTGACCAAGCTGAAAAGTTCAGCAATACACAGGTACCCCCAGCTGCCCCACACCCATCACATGCAGCCCCCCCACTCTCTCCCCAGCTCTACAGAGCATTTCGAAAGCCCAGCTCCCCAAAAGCCAGCAGGACCTGCCACAGGCAGCTTCCTGAACAGCCTCCTAATCTATCTGTGTTCTGGCTGCCTGACTCTGGTAGGAAAGGCAGCACTGCTGGGATGGTGACGCTGCCTTGGGCCACCTCCCCACACCTGCCCTTGCATCTGCTGGCACTGAGTGCGTGGCTGAGGGCGCCTGGATCCTCTGGTGCTGCACAGATACCAAGAAAACACCAACACAAATGCCTTAAACACTTGCCAGGGATTTATGTGACAGTACCTGCCCTGGGAACCTTCAGCCTTCGCCATCCAAGGGATGGAATGCAGCCCATAAATTTGGAGCCAAGGGTATTTTTGTCATACATGGGTTCCTGAGGCGGAAGAGGCTTGTCTTACATTCAGGTTATCATAGCAACAACACCTGGTGTTTCCACAGGGCAGGAGAGCCCAGGGAGCCACAGGAGCAAAGTCACCCTGCTCTGCAGAAGGGAAACCAGAGGCTCCTGGCTGAAGCTCCTCCAGGTCAGCAGCCACACTTCCTGCACTGAATTAGGCTTTAGGCTACTGACCCACATGAAACAGGAATTGAAGGTCACTGGTGTCTGTAGGATTCGTTATGATTTCATTACTGTCCCTCAGGGGGTTGCTTTTTCCTCACTTGTTCAGGTGGATGCAGAAAGGATGCAGAAAGGTGTGTGAAGAGGACACAGGCTGCTGTAACCTGCTCGCTGCTCAGAGACTGACAATGAGGGAGCCTGTGCAAGGAAAGATTTCCTGGCCATTCCATCAGACATACATCATGTAATGCAATGTGTTTAAGCTTTTTCACCTCCCCTCACCCGCACTGTTGCGTTAAACACAACCCCTCAAAATCACCTCCACAACCATAATTTCTAATAAAAATTTCAGCTCTTCTAAATTAGGGATTTTTTTGTTGTTGTTCAAAGGGATAAGTACTCAACAGCCCCTGTTGTGGAAAAAGGGGCTATCTTGTGACACAATCTTAGCTACTAACCCGCTGAATTCTTTTCCAAGTCTGGTCTTTGCTAACGTGCCTAAATAGTCCTGAGCTCATCCAAAAATCTGGTTTCTCCTAAAAACAAGGTCCAGATAAAAACAAAGTGCAGTGATGTGGCACACTAGCCCTTCACACTTGAAATTCAGGTTTAGCAGTGTCTGGGGTTTCAGTAAAATAAATCTGGACATCCATCATGGGTACCCTGCACAGCACAACAGTGTCAGAGAGGTTTTGTTGTGGGAAAAGCCAAGAGCATCTGCTGGCCAGGTTTAAAAGTCTGTGCTATAAAAGCATCCTCAAACCTGCCCCAACCAGTCAGTAATTCTTGTGGTGCTAAAGAACTCAAACACACAGAGATTTTTTCAGAACAGTAACCCAAAACACAGTACACCAGGACATCATCTTTAGTGACGAGGCCAGCAGCATACCTTTGCACTCTGAATTATTTAAGGGCATATTACTCACAGGCTGATCTTTGTACTGAATGGCAAAGAGGAGAGGGCTAAAGCGGGATCTCAATGCAAACCAAGCTGAGACCACTTAAAATCACTTTAGCAGGTGTATCACAGTACATTACAATGAGATTCCCCAAAGAAGAAACCCTCCATGGCCATTAACTCACCATGCATTAAAGTATGTTGAATTCAGCTTAGATTTAAAAAACTCAAAAGCTCACACACAAGGACTAAATTCTTAGGAAAATACTGGATTTCATCAATTACCTGCTTCATTGCCCTGTCAGGACTGGAGTGTGGCTCTCTGTATGCTGTGAGCCCCTCTAAGTCATGTCCCTGACAGTGGCCACAGATAGAATTTGTCATGCAGGGCTCCAGCAGTGAGGAGTTTTGATTCTGCCTCTTTTCCCCCTCCCCTCCACACACAGGCACAGCTTGCCTCAGGTGAGGTTGAGGGTGAAAACTCTCCCTGGTGCTGTGCCCATGATCTGGGCTCTGTTCTCACCCAGCTGAAAACACCCACTCGAGCACCCAGAGCAGCATCACTGCACTGCTTCTTGCAGTATTGGGGAAAGGTTTGGAGTGCTTTTTGCTGCACTTTGACTGAATGAATCCAAACTGCCTGTGTTTCTCCAAGCCTGTTCCAGACAGAGGCACTCACCCATCCATTCACTTCCACGGTGTCCTGCCAAAACAAAAAAGCTCACTCCAAATTTTGCTCTGTTGATATCTTAACACAGTCACTTCAGCTAAAGAGCCATCAAGCCACTCCGAGGCTGGGTAGTTTGATTAAATCTATATTAGAGTAGCAAGTTGTACTGCACGGCCTTTAACACCAAGGCGGGAAATAATTAAGTTTTAAAGCTGGTGAAAGATAACGCCGGGTCTGCCTTGCTGCTGCAGGGCTGATAAAGGAAGGGGTATACACTTGAACATTAATTAGGTACAAGCAAACAGCTTTGCTAATAGCTCATGTTCTCATTCCCAAAATGTCAACAACAGATATTAGTGCCAGATGCCGGTGTAGCATCTCCCCTGGCTGGGGCTGGGATGTGGGGATTGGTTTGTGCACTTGGAGAAAATGCCAGCGCTGTCAGGAGGGAGCTGGCGTGATGTCAGAGGAGCAGGACACTTCCCCAGGAGGGATCTGCCCACCAAGCTTCTCTGTGATTAACCATGGCTCGTGTGTCACACAGAGAGGCCTGGGAAGGCAAAAGGAAACACCAAACTGGCACAGCCTGTGAACTGGAAACAGCAGTGCTGAGAGGTCACGGGTAAATCACTGGGGCTTAAAAAGTGATCAAGCACCTTCCTCTCAAATGGCTTTAAAGTCCTTATTCGACCCACTGCCTCAGCTGCAAAATTTGGGTTAAAAAAGGTTTGTTACTTTGCAGAAGTCACCCCAGTGCTGGGCCAGGCCAGCGTGAGCAAAGGCAGGGCACAGTGTACAGGATTTGACCATGTTATTGTCTGTCAGACACTTCCCACCACCGGGCACCATCTCACCACAGCGAAAAGAGAGAATGGGAACCAAAAAAGCCTGAAGGAGCAGCAGCAAATCTGAATTGTCACTGCCATTCAGAGGTCAGGATGTGGCATGAGCCAACACTTCCAGCCAGAGAACAGGATTCAACAACAGATGCATTTTCCTGTGGGACTACCGTGAGAGAACCCCAAAAACCTCACACAGACCCCAGAGTCCAGCATCCAGACCCACAGGGCAGAACACACTCCCACCCCTGAGCAGCACCCAGCTTTCCTCCAGCCTGAGCCCCCTCCTAAGCTGTGACCCCCCACATCCCTGTCCAGGTTCAGTATGAGCACGGCTTGGGATGCACAAACTAAAACCCTGAAAAACTTGTAAGTAATGCATCTCTCTAGTGACATCTGAACTCCAGTTTAATCAAATCAAGTAGGATCCTTTCAAATATCACTTATCCTGTAACTGCAATTTCCAAATCTCTCAAATCCTGGCTTTCCTTTTAATCTCACATGAAAATTGTATTACACTAATACTGTTTACATCTCATTTCCTCTTTTCCATATAAAAATATCAGTAACTACATTTCAATTCTGTCCCATTCCTCTTCTGCCACGCCATAAATCCCATGGGGCTTCCATGGCTCAAGCTCTGTGCTATTTGCTGCTTTCCCCCTGGACTGTCACCTTCCCCCAGAGACAGGTCCCACCATTCCCAGGCCAGCTGGATTTTCCATTTTTCCAGCTGGATGCTTGGAAAAATCCAGTCCTGCACCAGGTGATGAGCACAGCAATTTTACACCATTCCTTGGTTTTAATAGGAATGGGCTAAAAAAAAGAACCCCTCGTTCTAACACCTGTAAATCCAGCCATTTCCATGAAGTCACAGACCATGCCTTCCTTCTTCCTTGGCTGCAGAATGTCAGCCCTAAGCGTGTTTTCATCTCTTTTAGAGCAATTTCAGTAGATTTTTGTGGAGCAGTCTCTCTGCTTCCATAAGGATTGCCCTATATCCCTTTCTCCAGAACCACAAAAGATGCAGAAGGTCAGATGGCCTCAGGTGTGGGAAATCGATTTGTAGAGAATTTTTAAAGCTTGATAAATGTATTGTAATTAGGAAACAGTTGGCTTCTGATTGTGATGGCGTGAATTATAACACCTGTATTGTCTCACTCTTCACATGAGACTGAAAATGAAATAAAAGTTTTTAAAACACCTCTCAGTTGCCCCATTTCTGGGTCAAAAAAAGGCATAACCTGACACTCAGGAAGAGCAGCGCCCAGACCTGGGACACAAAGGACATGCAGTGAGGAGTCTGCTGAGGACTGAACACAGAAACAAGGATGTGTTTCCATTTTCCTGGAAAGGGTTAGGAATTGCTGTCTATTGTGTACCTGACTTTCTCTTCTCAGATGAAAAACACATGGCACAGATACACCCTGAGGCCACAGCGTGAGTGAGAGGCGTCACCTGCACCTCCTGTCACTCTCTGCTTACCTGCATTCAACTGCTTGTGTGGAGAAAAGGCTCAGGGCTGTGTCCCTCCTCCCAGGGCCCAGGGGAAGCCATCTCTGTCACAGCCACACCAGTATTACCTGTCTCCCTTTCACTCCAAACAAACGACCTGAGCTCATTAGCAGGTAAATGCAGTAGCAGGTTACAGCGTTCCCAGTAAATCCACTGGCAAAAGCAAACCCCCACTGACAGGCCTTGAATAAAGTGTTTTTTAAAGGAGGTATCTTTAATCATTGTGTTTACCTTTTCATTTTCCAGATAAAGACTTTCAAGTACTTAAGAAATGAGGGCTGTTAAACTGCAAAGTCTGGTCAGGGAGAGGGTAAATCATGCAGGAAAGACACAAAGGAATCCAGAACTTCCAGTGCTACGGGTCAGCTCACAGAAATGCTGGGTCCAAAATGACACTGGCTGAGAGTTAATCATAATTAAGGTGAGGTCCTGAGCTAAATATGCTCCTGCACATCGGGATGGAGGGACCTGAGTGATGCCACAGCTCCCAGCTGAAGCACAGGAGTCCTTGGCACTCCTTGTCCTGCCCTTCACTTTGTCCCTCGAGCCTCTGTGCTGAAGCTCTCTGTGCTCAGTGTCACAACAGCACCAGGAGGAGATGGATGAGCTGTGTTATGGCACCACGCAGGTCCTTGCACTTCCTTAACCTTCCAAACATTTTCAAATTGTAAACTGAAGTCATTATTACTGGAGAAGACCAGTCAGTACAAACACATCAGCCTAAAATGGGGCCGAGTGCCCTGCCTGCCCTTCACACCTGGATGTCCAAAACAAAACAAAACAAAACAAAAAGGGTAAACTCAACATTTTTACTGACTTTAATACTTTAATTCTACAGTGAGCGTTGATAGCAATCTATGAGCAGAAGTATCTGCAACGATACTCAGTATTGCCTTCCCTTGCTCAGACTGTTGACAACAAAGGAAATTACAATTCTGACTGTTTGGGTCTCACAGCAAGAGAAGCTACACAAGCAGCACATGAAGCTCTATTTTCCATTTCACTTCCTGTGTTCATTTCTAAGGAGATATCCCTACAGGGAAATATGGAGCTCAGAAAAGCTGGGGGTTTAAGTCCAATGTTTGAACACTCACTTCTCATGTGGATTCAAAGTTTCACTGATGATTTTGGCCTTCTTACAGCTACTGCCCACATCTGATTCACTTGCCACATGAGGATTGCCTGTTTTCATGGGAGAATTTCCTCTAGGCTTCCATAAAAATGCATGATGAGGTCCAAGTCTTCTCATTCCACCCAGCCCACCTTCCTTAGGAAGGCAGGCTGCTGTTTCTTTAAGGAATATCGCAGCAGAAACACACAAAATCCTTGGAATCAGTCTGAAAGAGAGGCCAAGGACATTCCTTCCCAAGCATTAGATTTGGTTTCACATGAGATGATTAGACTCATCCATGCTAATTACACTAGAAAGAACTAATTAGAAAAATCTACCATTCAGCTAATGAGGGCTGGGCCTTAACTATCTCAGTGCTTAATTTTTCAGGTTGTAAAATATTACTTTACCCTCCTTCCCCCCTCTCCTCGCGTGCCATCACCACGTTATTCTTGTAATAGAGCTGATCATTAAATACCTGCTGAAGAAATATTTGTTAATACCTGCAAGTGCCAGTTTTAAACCAGCTGCACTCTGCTGTAATTAAAGTGTGGAGAGGATGGGCTCAATCCTCTGCCAGTTGAGGGGAGCAGCCAAAGGACCAAAGCTGCAGCCTCCAAATCTGCCCACCCTGCCCGAGTGAGTCCAAGGGGGAGCACCAGACTGCTCAGGAATTCTCTGCACTGCTCCAGCGCAGCTTTTTCAATAAATGTACCTTTTCCTTCCCTTGGGAATAAGGAGCAGGGATTTCACATGTAATATTATCAACGTGGGAGGAGAGTTTATTAAAAAGCAATGATACCACCTGATAAAGACTGACATCTCTGCCAAGGTTAGAGCATTTAGCAGGAAGCTGATGGAATGAGCATAATGAAAAGCTAATAAATCAGAGTCCTTCATTATACAATAAACTCATTAAGCTACTCGTTGAAAACGGCAAGCCAGACATAGTACAATATTGTTAGACTACCACTGTTAAAAGCTTTCCTAGAAAATATAAATTCAAAGCCAGGCTTTGAGTTTTGCTGTATTTACATACTTAGTGTCCATTTGGAAGTTTAATGAAAGATATTAGGAAATATCTATGTGGTGCAGCATCCATTCAGAACATAAACTGTGCTTTTCCAAAGAGGATTCTCAGCCAGTCTGGCAGGGGCCCAAACCCTGCACTCCCTAAGATGATGTGTGAAATTAGTGCAAATTGAAATGCCAGAACTTCTATTTTTTTTTTTTTTTTTGCAAAAACCTTTGAAAAATAAGACATGTTTCTACATCAGATTTTTATTTTATTCAAATCCCCATCCCCCCTGAAGCCACTACACTAAATCTATTTAAACATATGACCAGCATGATTCTGATTTTTAACAGGCTTAAGAAGACCCACCTTGAAATCCTCACTGTGAACACCACAGAATGTAATGAGAAATCCAAAACAGGGCAGGTCTGTCTTGGATGTGAACTTCAGGACAGTGACTACAGAGGAACTGAACAGCATTGCTGTCATTCTTACTTCAGCCACACTCACAGAGATCAGAAGTAAATAACAAGAAATTAGTAGATTTAGGCTAATTTCTTCACACCTTCCATAGCAGCACCAATGTTTTTAGTTTTGGTTTTGCTTTTCCTTAATCAAGTTTTATAATCTTGGTTTTTTTTAAACTATGGCTCAAAAGGCCTGTTTCTAATTTTTTTTTATCATCTGCTACTCTAGAAAATTCAAGATATAGCTATAGATATAAATAGATATAGATATAGATATAGATATAGATATAGATATATAGATACAGATGCATAGTTAGAATAAATACAGCAAATGCCCCCCCTTGATTAAATGGCTTTGTTAGAAGATACATTCTTCTAAATTCTAAGCCAGAAAATCGGGGGTGTGGACTGAACCTGAGAGCAAAGCCATGCAGTGGGATTACACGGACAGACAGAAGGGTTCAGTTCAGAGCCTTCACTGCTGCCATTACACAGGAGTAAAGACAGTGACCCAGACCAGGGAATGCCTGGGAATGACCTGATTTTACATCTGAGCAGTGAACAGCAGGAGGTACCTCCATGAAATGAATGAAGTCAGCATGATGTAAAAAATCCCCGAACCAGTCACGGGTAAGGGTGTCCAAGGTCAGGTCCAGGGAAGGAGGATGCTGGTAGAAGGGCATTTTAGTAAGGAAAATTAGTCAGAGCTAGGGATTTTTAATGACTTTTCTGGCTGCCTTTGGAACAAAAGCAATATATTTGTAGCCAGACCGCTGCAGAGAACCTGGCTGCAGCTTTGCACACACAACAATTCCCTTCCACACTGGGTGTGCCAAGAGCAGCTCTTCAGGAGCACCCACTGCCCCCTGGAACCACTCTGTGACCTCTGCCAGTGCTCAGCACGGCCTCCTCTGCCAGCCAGGAATTCCAGGGGTCCCAAAGCCTGCAAGGACTGCCGTCCTTAACACCCTCATCCACATCTTCTGGGCATCAGGCTCATTCCCCACTGACGCTCATGGTACGACGCCTCACCTCTGTAAATGACCAGAACTTGCAAGAAAAACTTCCAGAGTTGTCTGGGGACTGGGCTGACATGCCCATGAACAGGGCTGTGGATGGGGAGGTCAGGCAGGGGGACATGGGGGAGCCCTGGCAGATGCAGAGCTCCCACCCCAGCACGGGCTCTGCCAGCAGGGCTGGCCCTGAATCCAGCACTTCTGCTACTGGCAGATCAGAAGGAATTCTTTCTGCTTCGTACGATTTATCTGGGGAAGACCAGGTGCTTGGTACTGGAATCCCCTTTTCAAGTTTGCTCTAGACCCTGATCACAGAGGAGATGTGCAGCAGAAGAGAAGCCTCCCTTTGTGCAGGAGTTACCAGCTCCCCCACCCACTCCCCAGCCAGCAGCAGCGCGTGTCTGGGCTCAGGCTGGCACCAGCTGAGGACACCTCGGTGCCACTGACCCCCCGGGCACAGCACTGCACCGAGCACCCGCCCATCCCAGGGCCCTGCAAACAAAAAACCTGACCGAGCATTTGACAGAGCTACCTGGGAACTGCCATTCTAACAATAACATCCCCACCTCCCCCAAAAAGAGGTTGGGGGAAGGGAAAGGAGCTGGGAAATCAGCTGCCAACAGAGCAGTGGGAACATAATCTTCAATTCACCTACGTCTTTAAAGTAAAGATGTGGGGCATTGTGACCTTACTAACTCACAGGATTTAATACTCGGTTTTAAGACTTCTAATAATAATAATAAAAAGCTTAGATATTCCACCAAACAGCCCCAAATAGGCAACCTTTATTATCTGTTATGTCAGCTGTGCCTAAAAAATCAAGCGAAACAGTGTGTACCCTTTAATAGTTAATCCTCTAACATGTAATTAGGCATTCACATGACAATCAGAACAGGACTATATTTCATGTTTGCCTTCCCTTTCAAAGTCTCTACTAGAGGGGCACTTACTCTGTCAAATCTGCTATAGTAATCAAAACATTGAAATTACTTCTTTCCACACTAAATATACTGGAACTGGTTGTTTGATTAAATGTAGAGCAGAGAGTGCAATTTGCTAAATTACAAGTATTCTGAACATGTAAATATAGTTTAATTACTGCAATTAAAGAAGATTACTGGAGATTGGCAGATGGGAATGTAATGCTGTTTTAATTAGAGTTTTTAATGCACTGTAACATAAGCATAATATTAACCCTTTATCCTGGAAAGGGCTGGCTAGTCTCTGAAAAATATCCTTTGAAAAATGTACTGGAGCTAGTGTTTCATAACAAGCCTTCAAGTCAATGCAGTGCAAAGCACCAGGATGATTTGGGAGAGTTTCAGCTGTTATTTGCAGCACAGGCACTGCAGAACAGGCACATTCTGGAGCACAGTCAGGAGCAGCCACACGAGGTGGGAACACTGTTTGTGCCCCAGATGGAAGAACGTGTGAAAATACAGCGTTGGAGTAGAGAGATTGTGTTTCATAAAGAGTGCAATCATAGCTACATCACCAGAGATTCAAGATTCTTTCATGAAAGTTAAAGTATCTCACACTCCCAAAGATTTACAAAACATGAAAAGAGAAAATGTTTCAAAATGCATTAGTACAATTTTGAAAAACTGCCGCACAGAGACACAGAACAATATTGCCTGGGGCCTGGGTTATTACTACTCAGCCTCCAGAACAGTATTTGCTTCATAAAGTAATATTCCAGAATGTACTAAGCAATTTTTGTCATCTTGAAAGCTATCACTTGCAACATTTTATCCATTTAAGTCAATAGCCCATTAGAAATTCTAATTGAAAGTTCAATACTCTGCTTGGAATCTTACAATAGAGGTTGTCTTTGGAAAGCCATTTAAAGTCTTAATCTCTTTATCATTTGGTATTTTGAAGCCTAACTTTGTTCTTGTTAGGCAGATCAATGGCATTAATTTACAAAATGGGGGAAAATGTCACCCTTCATCCTTTAAATCTCAGTGCGGCAAAGAGCAGCGTAAGCGAATCCGACCGTTGCTCTCCCATATTAGCAGAAAACGGTGCCATGGGAGGTTTGACCTACAAATTTTAATTACTGCATGAAAAATTCAGTTCCTGGAGATGAATAGAGACTTGAGGAAAAGCAGAAGTCCACCTTCTGAGTGACTGCAGAGCTTAACTCTTCAAAGGCTGTGGCGGTGAATGGAGCAGCATGCGTACCTTCAATAGGCAATGGCTGCAAGGTGCAGGATCAAACTGCACAAGCAGCGGAAGAAAAGAAAAGGATTTCACCTACAAAGGAGCTTTATGGGCGTCCAGAATAGATGGACACTGATACCATCCTCTAGGGCACAAATGTATCGAGAATTTGTTTTGAAATGTCCCCGACTTTGAGAAAACTTTCCAGCTGGCGAGTCCACTGGTGGGGAACTCTGGGCTTTGCAGAAATCCACGAAAGCTCTGCCATGTTATCAGCAAAGGAGGATTTCACCTGTGCTCTTTGCCTCCAGTGCCAGCCAAACAGCATGTAACAATGCCAGGTGTTTTGAACCAGAGTTCCACTCCGAATCAGCACAGGGAGGAGTCAAATTGTAAATTGATCCATGGAGCACGACCAAAGAATGGCTCAGCTTAACATTAGCAAGATTAGGGACTTCCATAGGCAGTTCCAGAAAAACCCTCAGGTTATACACATCGAGACATCCCACAGTTTACTCCTTGTAATGCAATGCAGCAAAACAACTGTGCTGCTCTGCAGGTGACACAGGTTTGAGATCACTGGAATTTTTTCATTCCAGACACCGCCATTAATTGGGCTGGGATGACGTGGGGTGGAGAGAAAATCCTCTTGTTATCTACATCAGAAATTAAGGATTTAGATCTCTCTTTCAATAATGGTTATGCTAATGGTAGAAGGAGACAGGGAGAGAAAAATTAAGGAGAGCAAAAGAGCCCCAGAGCCGTGGCTGACTCAGGGTGTCAGAAAGCACATTTAAATGATTTGTGTGTGTATGAGAGACAAAGGGATAGGCAGAAACAGCTCATTCCAGTTCTTCACCTGCTTTTTACATCCTCCCAGCCATACCCTGCTTCAGCACAACTTGGTATCAGCACCATGAACTTCTTTGTGGCACAGTGACTCTGGTCCCCCACCTTAAGAATTAGAGGGCAACTGGAATGAAGAAAGTTGGGGTGATATTTAGAGTCTCTCCTGTGTGTCACTGTTGTGACATGCCCAGGGCAGGAATCTCATTTACTGGTTCAATGGATCTTTGCAGGCTGTGATTGTGGCCTCACTGTGTTGGGTTCTCCGCAAACACAGAGCAGCAGCTGTGCCCTGCTGTCAGCAGCACAGGGTGACACAGGGTGAAGGGAAAGGAAAAGGGAAAAGGGAAAAGGGGAAGGGAGAGAGGAAGGGTGAAAGGAAGTCTTTCCATGAGAAGACTCAACAGCAAAGCAATGGCTGGGTAAGGAGAGGACACAAGCTCCTACCTGCAAGTTCTGATTTATCATCTCAGGAGGCATTTCTCGTATCAGATGAGAACTCAGATGCCTGTGACACTTGCACTGCTTCAGGCAGTATCATCATTCCCACTTGAAAGAGAACCTTCTTCCTGTGCCAATGCAACACTCTGGCACTCAAGAAATGATACCGACATAACTACAAAATTTAGTCACCTGAATCACCACAGCGGTGATGCAACCTGGAAACCAACCTGGGAACGGTTTCTTTACAGGTTTTTGGTTTAGCCTTACTTGAAACTAGAAAGCTCTTGACTAGAGCCCATTTTAATATCATGGAGCCCACACAAAATAACATGAGGGATTAAACTTCCAATTTCTCTTTTCATCCTGAGTTCTGAGACTACATGTAGGGACATGAAACATCACTTAAAATCTTCACACTGTATCTTAATAGCAATATTAATTAACACCCAATCATTAGTTTTATGCTTTTTGGTAGAAGACAGCACTGGTCTCTGCTTCACCTCCAGACACTGACTGAAATTTAAATAAATGTGTTATGGTAGTTAACTATTTGATGCATTTAGATAATTAATATTTATTTCCATTTCAAAGTAAAGGATTCTAATGTAAAAAGTATTTTGCTCTTTTGAGAGTCTCTTAGGTAACAGATTTCTTTTTTCAGCCATTCTTTTAACTATTTCTGGTGAGGAAGGAAAATATTTCTAGATTGTGCAGGTTTCACACAATAAAAAATACTCCCATGGTTTGGAATGGTTTTTTACAAATCATCGGGAGGCTTTTTGGAGGGGTTTTTGCAACAAAAGAGATCATAAGCTTGGTGTACCTTGGGAATCTACCCCCAAACCGAAAGCCTTAAATACTCCTAGCTTCGATGATTAAATCTCTGCTGAGAACCTCAACTTCAAGGCGCCTCCCAGGGTCCAGAGTTCCCAGTGCTGCCAAGGAGGAAGAATGAGTGTCTCAAGCTGAGCACTCCTGAAGAGGCAGAGCCAAAGCCCCCGGTCCTGCCCAGCAAGGCTGGTGGCCTTGGTTCTTGACCAGTAACATGCTCCACTCCCTGAAATTGGAGACATTTCCCAGCATAGACAAGGTCCTGGAATTAGACCAAAATCTGTCTGCGTGGGAAGGGTTAAAACAACCTGAGCAGTGAAACCCCTGCAGCTATCTCATAAGCCAGCGCTTTTAGACAAATTGAGCAAAATAGTCCTTTCAGCTCAGCAGGCACATGACTCTCTGCACAAAGGAGTCCTTCTAGAAATCCCATGAATACCCCCATTATCCCAAGGATTGAGCACAGAGCCACACATTTCACGCCCACTGCCACCTGTGATTAGCTTTTTTACAGTTATTATGGAGTACTTTGATGGTGATGATTGTTTAAAGGCCTCAACAAGACTGCTAATGTGACTTGAGGACTTGACTCCTTTTCATTCCCTGGTTGCTCCAGCTATCACTCTAATTTACTTTAGGCAAAGGGGACAATAATAAAAAAAAAAAAAAAAAAAAAAAAAAAACAAAAAAAAAAAAAAAAACCACCTACTCAGAAAAATCACTTAGCATAAAATTGATTCAGTCTGTTAAAGGAACGCATTCCAGGATTCCATGTTAAAGTAAATCAGATATATGATCAAATACAGCTAACAGTCACTTGGGCCCTGGACTCTTGTGTAGCACCTTAAATTTTAACAGAATCAGCCAAAGAAAAACAGAGGAAGATGCACAGAGCAGCTCCAGCCAATTGGTTTGCCTAGAACTCTCCTCTGGTCTGGTCAGTGTTTAACAATACAAATGTGAAGCAAGATGTTGGCTTCAAGGAAAATGTATTTTACTGTTTGCAATAAATGCTTCCAGAATGGATCTTATTGTACCACTTAGTACAAAATAAAGGGACACCAAGGGAGCAGTGTGAGGAAACAAGAGCTCCAGCGGTGGTGAACGGGAAGGGGATTGTTATACATACATATTATAATATTGGCTTTTTGCAAATATTAAGATGAATGCTATATGTATAATGTTAAAATAACTTTGCTGTATGGGTATAGTTTTTATTTCTGCTACTAACAAAACTTAGACATGGTAGTGGGATAACTGATATATAGTTATGTGTGCAATTGAACTGCCTGTTTGGTTGGGATAACATCCAGTGAAGTTATGATAAGGACTCTGCTACTGGTATGCCAACAGTCAGCACCTACCCTCTGTAGAAAGCATGGACCAAAACCCAAGCTGGAGATAACAAGAATGGACTAAAACCACAGCCAAGAAATGTGAATGCTCTAAAAAGGTGGACCCGAGGAGGAGTCACGCTAAACAGTTCTCGGAACATGTAAAATAGTTTGGGGAAAGTTTAAATATGCAAAATTGTTTATGAATATGCAATAGGCTGATGCAATAGAAAAGGTATTTAAAGAGTGGCTCCAAAAATAGTAGGGGTGCTCTTGGCTGAGCACCTGGCTGTTAATTCTTTGCTTTATTATCTCTATCTCCTATTGTCTTTTATTAAACTTTTTAAACTTTACCAGGAAAGTGAACCTCTTTTTTCACAGGATGGATGAGGACGTCTGTGCTTTCACAGAGAGCTCGTGTTGATCGTAGTCTGGCAGCTCAGAGAGGCATGGAGGGGTACATGCAGAAGAAGTAACTAACAGCAGCGTGTAACTTCTCCCAGTTTTCCCCTCCTGTTTACTGCATATGCTCAGTGAAGTGTTCAGCTGTAGCTGTCAGTACCTACTACTCCAAGCTGCTCTCCAGTTTCACACTTACACATCCCTGCTGAGACCCATGGCACATTTCTTTCTGTTTTCAAGGCAATTCCAGAGGTAACGGCCCAGGACCTACTCAAGGAGCCCACACAGTCATCCATCACAACTGTTTTTCTGAAACTAAAAATAGATTTATCACTCTGTCCTTGCCATTCTGTGCTGCCACCACAACCCATGGTAAGATGCCCCTGCTGCCCAAATTGCAGGCCCTGCCCTGGGAAGCAGGTGAATACAACCTAGAGACTGAACTGCTTACCATGCCCAAGCTTACTGACCTCTGCCTTCACATGGGAGCAAACACCATTCCCTAAATTTCAAACAAATCATCAACATCCCCTTTGAAGCTTGTCACCACTACCAGCATAAGGCAATATAATTTATCAAATCCCCGAGCTCTGGTCACAGGAATGTGCTGCTGCCCCTCTGTAAACAGGCTGGCTTCAGAAACATGAAGGAGCTGCTCTGCTTTAGGAGTCACTGCTGCTCTGCCCCAGCAGAAATCCCATCTTCCCAACATCATAGCTGCTGAAATTGCATCTACAACAAGGCTTTGAAGTATTTTTTGGAGAAACAGAGAGCAATGGAAGAACAGAAGAAGTTTTAGCTTTCTGAGTATGGGAAAAAAGATTAAAAGATTACATAGCTTTGCTGGGGCCTAAAGGAGAAGACTCAAGGTGTTGCCATCCTGTGCTGATGAGCACATTGCGGGTGGGTCCATTATTACTGACATTTTGGTTCTTTGTATTCACTCACACCCATTTGTTAAAAATCAAGGTAAACCAATTTGGAGTAAAGTTATGAAAATTGGTTTAGTGCCTCCCTTTGTTCTCCTGATGCTTCTAACCTCCATGAGGCAATAGTTTAATGACTTTAGCTGTAAATTTATTAAACCACTGCCTTCCTGAGGCCTGGTGATTTAATCTCCAAGGCTCACCTCGATGGAACAAGTGTGTCACTGTAACACCAAATCTGATGGCAGAGTGACACACCTTAGGGAAAAAATAATAATAAAAAAGAAATCAAGCCACAAGACTAAACTGATAAATCTTTAGTTTTTGAAAAAACAACAGTACTAAGAACTGGCTTCCAGTGCAGCCCCATGAACATGTTTGTGTCCTGTGATTAATGCAGAAGGTAGAACTGGGCTGGGAAGGGCAGGAACAGAAACACCTTTGAATCCACTGGTGCCAAGCACCTTGCAAAATCAAGAGACAACTTAATCCAGAAACTCACTCATTCAGCTCTTCTTCCTGCTCCTTCCCCTGGTGGAAATGGCACAGCTGGCTGGCAGCACTTCTGTTTAGTCTTACTCAAAGACACTTTCCCAAAAGTGCTATGGATTCGTGTGGATAAGCTGATGGAGCTGTGAGATCCTGATGAAGCTCAAAAAGTCACTAGGGTGCAGTCCCTCTCTCCTGCTATGGCTCCTGAATTTGACATGTCTAAAAAGATGCCAGTGTATGTTCAGCGTTCCCCTAAATTACAGCATCAGTAAGATCCTTTCCATAGAGGCCTGTTTCCTGATAATTGTCATACTCAACGAGTCCTTATTTCCTAGGAAATTTGGCTGAAATATGTCTATACGCTTCAAAGCTCTTGTGGAAACTAGAACACAGCCAGACAGCACAATCACTTTGGCTTTGCTTGCACAGGGTTATCAAATATCATCCCCTGTCCTTCACCCTGCAGGTTCAGTCTCGTGTCTCTGGTGTTCACACCTTTAAATGAGGTGGCTGAGCAGCCACAGAGCCACTGCCACATCCCACGGGTGGGACACAGCAGGGAAGGGCAGAGGCATCCTCATCTTCGCAGGAATTCTGTGCTTGGTCAGCACCATTCCTGCTTGGCTTCCTTAATGAACACGGCTTTAATTGTGCTGGAACAGTTCCTATTAATGTAATAACACTTGCATTTGCACAAGGGCTGTGTCACATTTATCATGAGGGGAGGATGTGTACAGGCAGCAGCGTTTCCATTAACAGCCCACACATGATGCTCTCCTGAGTTTCTGTGGAAACAGCCTAATCCAATTTGTCTTCCTGAAGTCCTGGTCTCTCACAAAACATAACCCCCTTCTCCTACTTCCAGGGACTGTGCTGCTTGGCACAGCCATCAATCTCTTCCACAAACAGCCAGTCCAGGCTAATTCAGGGAGAATATCTGTATTTGGTGATAAAAGACAACAAAGACTCTATTTCTTCAGGTTAAACCCCAGTTCCATTATAATTCAGAGGGAGTTTTGCCACTGACTTCAAAGGGCCAGAAGGCTCCCCTGGCCATGTCCTGGGAGAGCAGCATGATCCTAGCAATGTCCAGGGGCTGGAAAGAATGGCTCCTTCTGGAGCAAAGCTTCTTCAAGTTTAAAGCTGATCTTTCATTAGAGGCCATAAGGTCTGGTACTTCCTAAAAATATACCAAATAACTATCACTGGAGATTTTAAAAAGAGCTGTTATTTTATGCCCTAGTCATTTCAAAGCAGATTGGGTTAGTCTGGCAACAGCAATTTCTAAAGGAGTAACATGAAATATTTAAAGATTCATAGAACAAGTGGCCCACTTAGGGGCTCATCTAAGTTTTACTAAACATCTCTGGTTATGCCTTGCTGTGTCAGCAAAAAGAGGCTGAGATTTAAATAAATAAAACCTAGTAGCATGTAATAACAGACAGGGGGAAAAAAATAAGATACATGAAGTTACTACTGAAAGGAATATCGAGCTCTAAGTGATCTCTGTACCAACAACTCTGCTTGTCTCTGCAGCAGAGCAGGAGACAGCTTTAATCTCCAGGCTGCAGGTTATTTAACTAAGCTGAAATTGTTTTCAGTCATGTGAAGTGCATCCACTAAAGATAATGATCCCATTTTGGATTGACTTTATTTTTTTAACAAAGAGGGACAGGTGGATATACTGAGCAGAAATGTTTTTCATTAAATGCAGGAAATCATCACAGTGCCTAGTTCCATGAAATACAAATTTGTGATATTCCTGACAACTGTTTCTTGTGGCTGTCTTCCCCTCTCATCAGTGCGTTATGTCTGCTTAGGAAAGGATTTACTCCAGGAATGCTGAAATTGCCCTTGCAGTTTAATCAGCCCATTCCCAAACCCAGGGGGCCAAATCTTCACCTCCAAAAAATGACCCTGAATTATTCTGCAGATTTAATCTGCACCGAGAATACATTCCAATTCCTTTTAGTTCAGAGAGAGATTTTAAGTAACTGCTTAGATGGATACTTCAAACCTGGAAGGGCAGGGTTAATTACTTCCCTAGATTAGCAAGGACTACACCCCACTGGAATGAGCCCCCTCTGCTTCAGAGCTGACCATGAATTAGAGAAGGGCTGGGGGTGATGGCTTCCTTTTTGGGTTACCCCTGTTCCACCTGCACTGCTGATGGATGAAAGCATGCAAGGACATTCGTAGCTAAATTTCAAAAGTTTTCACAGCAGAGAAAAGCAACACCACCCTGAATCTGCTACTTCTGCATCTTCACATGTCTCCTCTCCCCGTTCTGCTTCCCATACAATATTTGGCTGGTGACATCAGCTGGACTTTCAGCTGAGAAGGCCCAAAATTGTAACTTTTCAAGGTTGAGAAGCAGAACCACAATGGAATACCACACCTGGACAATGATGATGTGCAGTGTGCAGGAAATGTTTCAGATGAGACAATTCTTCATTGCCATGTTGGATGGAGAGCTGCAAGGCTCAGTGTTTCCTTCTGGAGTGAGCAAAGCTCTCACAGCTGCACTTTGCTTCAGTCACCTGCACAACCAGCTATTGCCAGGTACAATTTGTGAGTTCAAAGTGAGACCGGTTTTCTCTGCCTCAAGCAATCTGACAGATCAATGACTGAACCAAGCCCCCAGTACAACTTTTCCTTCTAAATGTCAGAAGCCTGCACATACCAGTTTGAGGTTCACACTCAGCTCTCATGCATTTCTACGCAAGAATGAGAAATTGGCAGTAATTACTGACTCATTAGATCAGGTGACCTAAAGCTGAATTTGGGCCTTTTTAATCCCTGGAGAGAAGCTGTCAGATAAAGCTCAGAACTTCAGCAAAACCAAAGTGGTATTATGGCAGTCCTAATGAATGGGTAGCCCCAAGTGCACTGAGCACCCAGGGCCGTATGGAGGCAGATGGACCATGCACCACCTGCAAGCACCATTAATAACCTTCCTAAATTGCTGTGAGTCCCTGAATACACTGCCAGTGAGTGGATTTTCACTATCCTGCCTGAGAGACCCCTGCAGGAGTTTCAGCTCCTTGATGTCCCTCCGTGCCAGATCATTTTCTAATCCTTTTGCCGGATGCACAACACAGGGTTTGGGTGTTTGACTCTGTGCACTACCATGGTGACAACCTCCGTGCTAGGTGAGAAATTGTTGGCAACATCCACTGGGGACAAAATCCTCTCCTGGCTCTTGTCAGAGTGGTTGTTTTAGCTTTGCCAACAGAGCATTGACAAGAGGATCAGAGGTTTTTCTCATGCCACCTCGTCTTTTCAGGTTAATTTATGCCTTGCTCTTTATGCCTGTTTAGCTAAGGACATGCTGCAAGTATGGAGAGAAAAATGTCACAGAATCACCACCTGGCTCCTCTGCTTTGATCCGGCTGAGAAATGCCAGAACCTCTGAACAGCAGGTTGCTAAATAATAAACCGACCATGTCTTTAAAAACACTTGGTGCTTGCTTAAAATGGTCATTTTGGACCTGGTTAGTCCCTGGCACGGGTGCCAAGCTCAAAGGCAGAAGGCTCCCCTTTCCCTCCCCTGCCCACCGAACAGAAGACCAACAAGTAGAAGACACAACAGCAATTAGGTGTAGTGAAAGCTTAGAATTCAGCCTACCAGCCACAAGGAACACGAAGAACAACAGCAAAGCCCCTTTCTGAGTGGAAAAAACTTCAGGAAAGGGAAGGGAAAATAAATAAACAAGGATGAAAGAAATGCCCAGTGGCAACCATTTTCAGTGTGACCTAGTGAGCTTTCAACTTCAAACCAGTCAGATCAAGAGCTTCCCAGCGGCGTCACCCAGGGATCTGTCACTCACACATCAACCCCGCTCACTCTGCCTTGTCTCACGCAGACACGCTGCCAGATACAGAAATATCACGGCCTTCTTGCATGACAAGGAAAACAAAACAACACAAAACCCCCTCAGCCCAACAGCCCTGGTGAAGCCCGAGAGCACTGACAAGCTGTGACCCCATTGTCCACAAAAGGGCAACGTCACCAGGCAGAGCAGGGAGGATGCAAACAGAATGGTAATTGGGAAACCATCTGCTATTAAAATGCAACTCATGCCGGAGCCTTCCAGTGAGCCCTTCCCACTGAGAGATGATGAGGCTGGGATTTACTGGGAGGAGGCAATAGCTGCCCTGGGTGCTTTTTGAAACAGAGGGAAAGCATCTTCTTTCAGCTCATCGTTTCGGTTCTGAGCAACTTACGGTGTTGTTGACATGGGTGTGGGGCAAAACGGCTGCACCTCCACTACTGCAGCTCTTAGGGTACGGTGTTAGACACCAGAAATGACTCAGATGTGATTCAGAACGTGTCCCTCAGCCTGACAGCTTGGAAAGGAACCTAGAAGTAAAAGACTAGTATTTTTAGGGAAGCACAGAAGAACAAGAAGCAGGTCAGAAAGGAGAGAAAGATGTCTCTACAGTTAAGGTGCCAATATCTGACTGAATGTAATTCTACAAAACAGCTCTAAGTGACCCACAGTAATCAACCTTTCAATTAGGTTTCAATGCAATAATTTACCCCTAGCAGCCACACAGTAACTACACCTATTTTTGTCCAATCCATTTCTACCATATTAAAGCTCGAAGTATTCATGGAGTCTGTAGACAGCCATTAGGAAAATATCTCAAGTATTTAGTGTATAAACTTGGCATTTATGGTCTGAAATAGGGACAGGCAGCGCTGATGAATTCTTGGCAGTTTCCTTGTTCAAGACAGATGAAGAACTCTGTAATTTCAGACTGATGCTGAGAAACTATATATACACACTGCCTTTTTCATGAATCTCTTAAACCAAGGAGTGAAAAATGGGCAGACATCCTCATGTTTTCAACAGTTTATACAGCCTCTTGCACACACTGTAAGTAGACTCAATAACAAGTGAGTAACAGCCACTCTCTAACAGAAAGTGAGACATTTTTCATCCAGCTATTTGTTACCAACCTTTGAACTTGCTACTTTCAAACCCTTGCTCACCAGCCATTGGACAAGCTTAATCTGAAAATCACCAAGTATTTTGAAAGCATTTTCAAAAAAGCCAATATTGCACCTATGCACTTCCAGCATGACTGCAGAGAACACACTGGTGGCACAAGGTGTAAATCATCTCCAAACATGTTACCCAGTCAACACCATCATCCAGTTATTACTGGGAAAGACCGGCACATCTGATTCAGCTCCAGACACAGGCTGCAAATGAGGGCACTTGATGATCTGAAAATGCATTTGCATCAATGACACCTGTAAGAGAACCATACAGGTGTTTCATGGCAATATTTCCAAAAAGAAGCTCCCAGGGTGGCTATAGAAGTGCCTATTTTACATAGAGTCAGCAACATCTTTCAAGGTGACGTTCAACATCTTTAACTGTATCTGAGTCACCTGCTTAGACACTAGAAAGGACGCTGTGTGACAGGTCATGGGTGAGAAACACCCAGAGCAATGCGCATCATGAACCACACAAAGGATGAAATACGTCCTCCTAAGGCCTTCGCAGAGCTGGCAGTAACGAGCTGAGGGGCTGGTTATTGTGGCATGTGCAGAGAGCCAGCGACGCACGGGCAGCCGCGCTGTTTCCTGCAGAGAGTTTGTTACAGACAAGAGAAACGTGGCCTAGCTTGGCTCAGCTGGTTCTGGCTTCTTTTTCTCTGCCAAGATCAGGATTGATACACAGGAAACAAAGGTTTCATGTTCAGACTTGGATCTTTATTATTTCATATCTATTTGCAGACTCACGAGCCGTGAGCTCTAACTAGAAGTCAGAGAAATGTAAAATGGAGCACTTCTCTGTCTTCACCAGGTCTTTTCAAGGACAACCTGTCCAATTATGAAACACCACCTAAATTAATTTTATTTTAAACCCAATAACTAACTACTTGGAAGTCCACAACGTGGACTCCATCAGCTAATTACAGAAAACCACTGAAACCCATGGAGAAGAAGGAAGAAGGTGGTGAAGAAGGAGGACTCGGACAACACCTAAAATCCTCCATCTTAACTCACATGTATTACTATATACTAAAATCCCCAAACCCAAGTTTCCAGAATTCCGACAAGCTGGCTCTAACTCCCAGGCCTGCCCGTTGTGGGGCGGGCTGGCAGGGCCTGGCGTGTCCCACTCGCGGTGGTGGCCTGGCGGGGACTCCGCCACCTCCCCGAGCCAGCTGCCGTCGGAGGAGCGGCTCCGAGCGGCTCCCACCAGTTGGCAAACAAACGAGACGTGGCGTTTGTGCAGTTCAAGCCGTGTTGCCAAGTTCTAATGGAACGAGAGTTTCTGTAATCCCGAAAAAGGGGCTATGTGATCCTTGGAAACAAGATGCTCTTGTCTGGCCTTCCATTCATTTTGTAAAACATGTTAAGTTTAATTTCAGTGCTCGGAGCTGCAGCTGGCCGAGGAGCAAAATCGCATTCGTGTGTTAAAAAAAGAACTGGAAAGGGATGCAAGCCGCTAAATTTTGATACTGATCTGCAGCCAGCCTCCAGAGAATGGCTCGGTCAGGACTTCTGGGCTTTTTCCACTAAACAAGCAAAATATGACTCCATTTTTTACAGTCGTAAAACCAGATTTTCTGTCATTTCTTTTTCTCAGTGTAGGTAATATGCAAAATTAAACATGTTTGATTTCCAGTGAAAAACATCCGTGCCCCACACCCCCCTTTCTCCACAATTCTTGGGACTAGTCCTAGCAGTGCCAGCCAATTTCCCCTGCTGCTGCACCAGCTGCAGAATTAGACTTTCAGGGTAGGAATTTAGGAATGAAGAAATACCTGGTGTCATTCAAAGCTGCTAAGCAGAGAATCCCTGACTAATGACAGACATTTTCTTCCCATAGTTACTGACCTCCCATGTTCACCCCTCCAAACTCCCTGGCAATATTAATTACACACCTATTTCCGAACCCACTGGGCCAAGTCCTGATCATAAGAACCGAAACAGGCAGAGGAATATGTCATCTTGCCAGTCCCCAAACGAGATGTGGCTGCAGAAACACAGCTCAAACTCACTGTCAAACCCACACCAAGCTGTAGTGCAACCACAACCACCAGCCAGGGATGAAGTAATAGCCACTCTCCTAATTGTTACTGCCTTCTGAGGTCATCCTGTAATCCCAGACTCCTCGGAATCTGATCCAGGGCCCACTCCAGCCTTTGTAAGTCTTTTCAGAGAGCTGAACAAACACTGGTTCAAGTCCCTGTGAGTTCCTCATGTGTCAGCCTAATCCAATGAAATGAATCTTTGCTTTATCCCAGCTACCGGGTAACGCCCCTCCTGTGAGGGGTCTCATTTTGGTACAGATCCCTCACTTGTTTCCCAGACTCCAAGAATCGTTTACCTGTAATACAAAATCAATTGTTCAATAAAAGTGTCCATTTACAGCAAAGGAACACTTTTAAAATTCCCATTTAGCTGAGAACCGTGGAGCTTGAAGCCAAATTAATTCTCCTACACCATGTTAAAAATGAACCCCTAAATGTTATGATGCCTGCCATGTTTGGTTTCTATATTTATACCTCAGGCATACAGTTACTGACAAAACTAAAGGCACTGATAAGATCTCTCCCAGAAAGCAAGAATTCCCCTGAAAGAAAACAGACTGCAGGATTTTACAGTGATGGAAAGCTACTGAATGCAGACATATAAAATATTTTTTAAAGCCAAGTAGTCAAGATCTACAAGCCTTTGGAGTTGCTCAAAATTTTGTTAATGAATTTTACACTGCCAGCTTGTGAATGGACCAAGACGCTCAAGGGAGAGAAGCTTCTGGATTAAAACCTAGTATGGGCAGGAAAAGGGGAAAGAGGGAAAGGAGGCAACAGCAGAGGCTGAAGTGAGGAGTCAGCTCATGCAGCTGGACCGCAGAGGGGATGGACTTTACCTGTGCATCTGCCTCACTGCCCCAGGTAACCAGAGGGACTTTCCCACCAACAAATCACTTTTTGGGAAATACCTCCTCGCCAGGCAAGACCTCCACACCACTGCCAGCAATGAAAGGCCCATGAAGGGCAGTGGCACCAGGATGCCATCCTCAAAAAAGCAGCTTTTCATTCCACTTGTTTCACTAAGTAAGCAGTCTGGCCAACACTGTTGTCCAAAGGCTGAGCACATTCCTGCCTGGTGTTCAGCTTTTACTCCAATATACTCATACCCTCAAATCTAGATTCCATTTTACAGCTCCTGTACACCTTGTCTCACATGTTTTCTGAATGTTAAAGGTGTCACAGTATTTTCCATCACTGCTGTACAATACAGAGTAGTTCAAAGAGCTGGCTGAAATGCCATTTTCCCCATTACACTCAGAGCACAGAGAAAATCTTCCCTTCTATTTGAAATATTATTTTTCAAGTTCTTATCAAAGCTACAAACATAGTATTTTTTTTTTTTTTTTAAGGTAACAGAAATTCAACTCTCTGAGACATCCAATTTCTCATCTAGTCACATATTTCATGTTATATTTGGGTCTTTTTTACCTGTTTCAGCATGCTGAGTGTGTGTGAGTTTTCTACACTTCAGACATTTCTGATGCCATGGTCTGACTGTAACAGTGGAGCTGAGTGGAACTCAAATGGAAGTGGCAACGGGGCTTAAATTTTTGTTTAATCCTTTTGTTAAAAACCATCCACAATGACAAATAGAGGAGACAAGGAGGCTTCATTCCTATAGTGGAATCTGTCTAAAATCCAATGACACTGGAGCTATTCTGGACCTCTGAAGATGCTTTTGTTTGGATTCTTGGCTGCTTTCCAGCCACTCCATCTTTTCTCGCTGGACACTGCTCCACAGCTTGCAAACAGAGATGCTTCTTCCCATCTTATTTCCCAGGCTGTTTCAGGCAGTCATTTTACTTATTCTTGCTGGGAAGTGTTTGGGGTTGTACTAGAAAGGGATAAACTCTTCTTCAGCCTAAAAATATTGAAGTGGTTTGTAGGCTAGCTTAAAAAGCCCTAACACGTCCATCTCAAACCCTGAACCTAGCCTGAGACCAGATGCATACTCTTATTAAATATAAAATGCAGGACTAAAATATCAGCTAAAAAGGGTAGCTGTAGCACCAAAGCCTGGAAACTGTCAGCAAAGCTTTATCTTCAGTACACTGAGAGCACCCAGCAATTGCCAGGGGTGGATGTTCTCTAAGCTTCCTCCACTTGTAAACAATTTATTGCTGGTGCAGAATGTTCTGAACAGAAATGCACAGTTTTGACTGACACCTGCAATACAGCAACTTCTTGAAGAAATACTGTTTCTCTGCTCTGTGGATGGATGTCTCTAGAACCCCAAAATATGGCAACCTGCCTCGTCCTTACCACGTCTCATCATCTCTGGAATTCTCTTCTCCGTGTTGCTTCCTACCTTCATTGCCTAGTCCACACATCAGAGAAGCAGAACCCTTAGTAAAATGCAAGAGGTAAACAGTTGCCAGGTTTTGTCACAAATAAATTTTAGCCTGTCTTTGAGAAATGGTTTATTTCTCTGTGGGATTTTTAACACTTAACCAACAGCTAGCACGTGGTAAGACCCTGGTATTTGAGGACCCTGCATTTCAGTGACATAAAACATTTAGTCCTGAGGTTTCCATCCAAGCTTTAATGATGAAAAGTGTGGTCTAAGGAAATGAGATCCTGTATGTGATTTTGTACACCTCAGGGTCATCTGTGGTTGGATGCAGAGGATTTAATTCTGGGCCATCTCATTTCAGGTTAACGTGAAACATGGAGCAGAGAGGATGAAGCAACTAAGAATAGAATCTTTTTAAGCAGCAGTTAAGTCAATCCTTTTAAACTTTACTGGGGATTTACTTCAGGAGGAGCTTATTTGTGTGGTGACCAGATCTCTGCAAAACCTTGGCTTCAGATGATGAAACATGGGATAGGTTGAACACATCTTTTGTTGAACACACGCCAAGGAACATGTAGATTTGACCTGATTAAATTTTCAGATAGAAAACATGCACAGGCTGATAACAGCGCAAAGTTTTGACCTCAGCTACCAAAGCACATTTGCTGACTTTGGCTAACTTTCTCTTTCAGATTTGTAGCTTGAAGCCCAACACAGGTTGAATGTATACAAAGCAAAAGTGGGAAAAAAATAATATTTGCACAGAGCTCTGCAAAGTGACCCATACTCAGCTCTAATGAGAACATAATGGTTTATCCAGCTGCACAAAACAAAGGCAAGAAGCGTAAGAGGAATGCTTCTGCTTTCCTAATTTTTAAAGACTTGTTTGGACTTCAGCACATATGGGAGATTTTTTTTTTCCTGAATACATGCATGTACACTTCTAAAAGTGCACCACTAGCATTTTAAACCACATTAAAACATACTTAAGCCAGAATGGAAGGTTTGCTTCCACTGAGAGCAATAAAAAAGAAAGAATACCAACCCATACGACTGACTTTATAAATCTTTGGATTATCCTGCAGTCTGTGGGGCATCTTCTGTCTAAACTGCCTGCAGCCCCAGGGGGACAGGGATGGATGGTCCCTTGCCCCTCCCCGGCAAACAGCCCGAGCCGTGATTATTGCGAGCTCTGGGAGACACACCGAGCACCGAGCCGAAATGTTTGTGTGTGTCAGATCAATCTTTTCACTGACCAGGACAGCTGTACTCACAGGGGGACCACCAATCATCCCGCTAGGAACTGCTTCTGTCCTTCAACAGGCAATTAACGTGAGTCCATTACAGCTCCCCCGAGGCCCCCGCGGGGCTGCAAAAGGCATCGACTGAAAGGTCAGAAACCTCATGAGGACAGGAAAGAAGCTGTGCCTGGCGAAATGGAGTGGAAAGCAGTAGCTATTTGTCACCCGCTAGTAATTCAAAAAAAAAGGGGGGGAGAGGCTTGAAGGGGGTCCAAGCCTTGAGCACTGCGAGCACGTGGCAATGGGGAGAGCAGAAACAGGAGCTGCAGGAGGTTCTTCTGGGACAAAGGTTTTATCCAGTGTAGAGGTGGAGGAAGAGTCAACAGTCCCCAGCAAACCCTGCTCAACAAATTATACACAGAAACTGGAAGTGAAAAAGTGCGCAGGCTGATTAATAACCCACAGGAATACTCTGGGTAAGGAGTCCCTGGGGGCTGAGGTTCACCACCAACACAAACATTTCAGGAGAGAACCAACGAGGAATTAAGCGACCAGAAGCACACAGAGAGTGGCATTCATGAGTACCAACATTTTTCAAAAAGAAGCAACTGCTTCAGTCCAGTGGTGGAAAAGCAACAAACATGGTGGCTTGGAGGATGTGTTACAGATTGCTCTCTATTTCTGTTTGAGAGTTTTCGGTGAGATCACAAAATGATTTGGTTGTGGAGGTCTCAGTTGAATCCCTGCTCAAACCTCTACAGGTACAGCACCAACCCACCCTGGCAGTTTTCCTATGGAAATGCAATCAAGTAATTGCCAGGTGGGTGGCCAAAGGAGGAGAATCAGCCTATATAGAATATTTAACTTGCACACAAGTCCAAGGAAGAGTTAGACTAAATTAGTTCATGATGTTAATTGGGAATATCTTTCATCCAGTTCACTGGTTAACTTTCACCCACAGCATTCAGTGGGAAGTGTTATCACTGTTGCTTTTTACTGCGGTAAGAAAATTTCACAGAGATCAATCAACAGAAAAGCTGAAATATGGCAAATGTTAACTATTCAACAGTGGAACTTAAAAGGTGAACAGCAAGAATCAAAATAATGAAAAGTTGTCAATTTCTTTGGACATGATTGTGAAGTATTTGTGTAATTGCAATTTTACTTGATGTAGAAAACCTAGACTGCAAAAGAAAAAAGGGCAGGAGGAAGAAATAATCAACAAATCAGGTGTTGATATGTCCTGTCTTCAAATGACTGCACAGGGACTGCAAACTCCATGAGCTCCACTGCCTGCAGATAGAAACCATGACGGGCTTTGGCTCTGACTGCAACATCTCCAACTTGTCTTAGGTTACGTACAATTTCTGCATTCTACTCTGACACAAAGTAAATTCTGGGGACTGTGTTCTTTGTGGAGAGATGTGCATCACCCCCAGATTATTTTTGAGGGTATAAAATGTTTGACCTTGCAGAGCACCCATCACCCAGGGGCTGACAGGCCTGCAGGTCACTGAGGGTGGGCTGGGTGTCCCACTGCCAGCTTTACCTGGCCTCCCACCTAAAGAGAGACCGGACAAGGGCAAGAAAATCCCCGTGGATATCACCATCCACCCAATCACCTGTAGTGCCAGCATCACAGGGAGGTCATGGCGTATTTCTTACTCATTTCCATAGAAAATTCTGGTTTATGTCTCCTCCTCCTGTCTCTTATTTTCTGGGTTCTAACTTAGTTTTCTAAGCTTCTTGGTTTCTAAGTTTCTAACTATTGCCTTCAATATTTGATGTGCACATAGACAGTGTGTGTTTATATCTACACCCTAAATATCTACACATCTATCCCCGAATTTTTCTTCCCCACACGAAGTTTACTAAACACATATTGTGGATTCAGGTAAACTATGATTACAGAAACACTTTTGTTTTAATATTAACTGCCTTGTCTCCTCTCCAAAATGACTCTGAGGGGTGTCAGGTTAGTTCATTCCCGAGGGCTGCCTGCACTCCTGACACCCAGCACCACGGCAGCAGCAGGCTGATGTTTAGAAGAAGCTGCCAATTAGTATCTAAGACACCAGTCAACAGGACAGTTTCTTCTAATTTGTATTGATGAATGAATTAATGAAATTCCACGAGTTGTTTATGTGAGGAGGGTCCTGGTGTGACAGCCCTGGCAGCACACAGACACAGCAGCCCAGAAGGTGACACAGGTCACCAGCCTGCCCTTCACACACTGTCTAGACAGTGCTGCAGAAGGCACCTGGGCACAGCCACAGCCCAGGGACCTCAGGGCAGCACTGCTGGCTGCAGCCACTCCGGGTATGGCCCTGTGCTGCCATAACAAAACTGGCAATTTATGGGATAAACCAATCCAAAGTGCCAGTGCTGAGGGGAGTTCACTCTGTTTTACCTCTGAAATGACAATTTAAAGCCTCAATGGTCAACCCACATTAATACATCCAGAAAGACACATCTTGAGATGAAGATATTGAGGCAAGATTGCTCTACCTTTAATTAGAAGGCCATTAATATCAAGTGCTCAATTTTATTTCCTATCAAGTAAAACTTCTACTTTTTAAGGGCACTTGAACTTTTCTAGGAGCACGAGTAGCAGCATTCAATTAGAACATGAAGTAATTACTAACAGCATTAACACCATTATTGCCTCTTAAAGGCAGATTTGATAAGCAGAAAACAGATTTGCACATGTATGCACCACTTTGCATTGGTAGCAGAAGGTGCAGATACACAATTGTGTAGTGTCAAGATCTGGGTCCCAGAACAAGTTACTGCAGTGCTGCAACCTCACCCTGGGTGTGCTGAGAGTTTGTCTTGTGTTCCTAAGAGTAGTTTGGTTTGCTCAAATCAATAAAACAATAACTTTTTCCCAGTTAACTGAATGTACCATCAGAGAGCCAGAGACTCCACTCAGCTCTTGGGAACTTTTCAGAGAGACCTCAGAAATTCAGCTGAGATGCACCAAGGATTTGCAGGCAGGGCCCAGGAATGAGGTCCCTTAACTTGATTTTGGCCACAACAGCGTGTACAAAACCACTAAGACTGAAGCAAGTATGAGATGCACTAAGCTGCGTGTTTTATTGACAGGAGATCATACATTGTGTGTACAACCTATCCAAGCTGTCTGCCACCTCCTGTCCTTCTCTTCCCTCCAGAAGAGATACAACCATAAAACCTTATTGATTCAAGTCCTTCATTCACTATTTGGGGACAGTTCTTTGTGAACTCAACAGACATTTGTTTGATTTATCACAGATTCATGAGGGTGTTTGAACACACGACCAGTCCTGGAAACGAAGCTGGCACAGCTTGTCTAATTGTGGACATAAGAGAAATGTCAGACTGTGGATAAATGAGAGCCTGAGGTGGCCAAAAAGCAGCAATTCCCTGTGAATAGCATGGAGGTGAGAAGGAACACAGTGAGAACACAGATGTGGTGACTTTATTTGAATTTGAGTATTTGAAGCATGTTAAGGAAGAAAGTATTTACAATGCAGGTGGTGGGGCCTTGGCAGAGGCTGCTCAGAGAGGTGGTGGCTGCCCCATCCCTGGAAACATTCAAGGCCAGTCTGGGCAGGGCTCTGAGACACCTGAGCTAGCTGAAGATGTCTCTGGCCATGGCAGGGGGGTTGGACTGCATAATATTTAAATGTCCTTCCCAACCCAAAACACTGCATGTTCTATGATTTTATTATTGCCTTCCTTACACCAGAAACCAACACGTGCTTGAGGACACAGCACTGTGCAATCAGCCCTTCACAGGGAGATGGAGGACAGATTTGCATTCAACTAACTGATCAAATGTTGAGAATTTCTTAATTGCCTTAATAGTTTAATTTTATTTGTCTCTAATCTAATTAGTAAAGAGAAGTGTGCGTGGGGGGAGCTGATTGAAGGGGAGGGGAATTCCTTCATGTCTGCAGTGGAGAAACCCTCCGCTCCCTCCGCGGCCTCAGCGCAGGTGGTGCAGGTGTCAACAGATCCCTGTTTCCTCCTCATTATCCCACTGCCTTGCTGGACTGTCTGTTCTTGGAAACTTCCTTTGAAGGCTTTAATGGCAGCATTCATTTCTGCTGCAGATAAGACGAGTCCAGCTCTTTATGTGCAGTAATTTAATAGGAACTCAGGTCTAATTTAATAGATCCTTTATGTCTCTGTCAAAGGCTGTTACCATTGATTGGTGCAATGGCTCACACAAGTCTGTAAATACATTAATCTCTCGAGAGCCTGCGACAACAACGCCATTCACAGCATGAGCAATGCAGATGGACAAAACCTTACTGCACAAAAAAACCAAAAAAACAAAACAAAACAAAACAAACCAACCAAAAAACCCCATAAAAAACCAACCAAACAAAAACCGACTAAAAACTTACACTAAATGAAGTCTGAAAACCTCTGAAAATGAGGGTATTCACAGCACGAGCAATGCAGATGGACAAACCCTTACTGAACAAAAAAAACCCTAAAAAAACCCAACCAAAACAAACCAAAACAAAAAACCAAAACAACAGCACCCCCCCCCCCCCAAAAAAAAAAAAAAAAAAAAACCAAAAACAAACAACCCACAACTGATTTAAAACTTACACTAAATGAAGTCTGGAAAACTCTGAAAATGAGGGTATTCCCTGGATCAGTGAATGCTACTAAATCCAGATCAGACCTACTGAAGCTCCAGAAGTACCAGGCTGACTCAGTTAATGTGCCAACACGTTTTGTTCAAGTTTATTTTACAAGCTCTCTCCCTCTTTCAGGAGCCCAACCTGCAAAGGAATGACCAAGAGACAAAGTGAGAGAGACCCATCCGGGTGATGAAAACTGGCCAAGACATCCAGGGACAGAACCTCTCCATGCTGCTCACACAGAGCGTATGTACTCGGTATTTATTCACTTTTCTTTTTCCTGCCTACACCTTCTACAACACTTCACAGTACGGGAAGCACTGCATGGGACTGACTTCCTGCCAGATGCTGAACATCCACAGCTCCAGGAGGCCACCAAGGAGAGATCCACAAGGATGGAGATTCATTAATGACTGATCCAAAGGCACTCTGTGCAGCACAGCATTGTGTCCTTTTCATTTCAAAGCCAGCCTGTAAGAGAGCCGGGTTAGGAGGCAGAAGGAAAACATCATGGCAGCAATATTGCTGTATTTTGGATGCAAAGCAGAAGCTTATCTGTTTTACTACTGCAGCACCAGAGAAAATCAATTTTGACACAGAACTGCCACTTTACAAGAAAATAACTATACTTTCCAATAACCTAATCTGTGCAAAGCCTACTGAAAATTCCCTAAAGAACCAGTAGTTAAAACCTCCATTAAATCAAAGGGTTTAATATGGGAAGGGAAGAGAGGATGCAGTTTGACTTGGGAATGTAATGGACTCAGTGGGGAAATAAATATGTTGTTTTATGTGTACAGTTACAGAATTTGAGAACACAGCATTCATTTCAAAGGGAATTCTCTTGCTGCGCAACTTATTCCTAAACAGATGTGATTTTTGCTTATTCAAAAACATTTAGGTAACAATTACAGCATAATAAATTATAATTGCCATCATCTTCCAGCTATGCTATGACTTCTATGCAAACACAAAGAAAATGCAATTATATAGAACTGTAAATCCTATTTCCAGGTAGCTTAGAGCACTGACAGAACACTTGTTTGCTTTCCTTAGAATGAACAATACTTTAAAATATCTATCCAAAGGAAAAAGCCGTATCTGTGAGGAGGCCAGGCAGCCTGATAAGGTCTGTCTAATACAGCTCCTGCTCAGAGAGGGGCCCAACTCTAAGGAAGTTCATTATCTTCTGGAAGGTGATATTTTACTCTTAGGTTTTATATTAGGAGTCTGCTTAAATTAGTTTCTAAGCTGACATATTAACTAAGCAAGGCAGGGCCACTGTTCGAACACTGAAGGAAGAGAAAGTAACCAGAAACTGAGTGAAAAGCAGGATTTTCATGACTGAATAGTTCAGGAGATCACACAAGAACCAAACAGTTCATATAAACATAAATCATTCTACAGCATTTCAGAGAGCTGAGGCTTAGGGGTAGAATTCTACAAGATAACTCAAAAATAATCCCCTTGCAGTCTGCAACTCTTCATTAATTAACCTTCATACCTCTGCTAGATATCACTAAAGTGTTACAGCAGTTGTGTTAGAAATCAGTTATAAAACACAACTTCAATTATAAATAACCAAACATTTGTAACTGATACCTGTTTGAAGCCTGATTCTGAAAAAAAGAAAAAAAATAGTATACATTCCATATCTATTTAATAAAGGAGACTTTTCATGAACAGAATTAGGGGCTTTAAAGCCCTTCAGTCAGCCACCACCCACATTACATCAGGTGAGATAAAGTCCTGCAGTGTGACATGGAAAAACACCACAACTCGGAAAATCTTTGCCAAAAAAGCACAGAAACAAATCCAAGCTCTAGGGAAGGTCCCCAATGGGCTCTGCTTCTCCCCAAGCTGGTGAGAACTCTCCTGAAGAAGACAGCCTCTTACTTGCATCCCAAGGCTTCCAAAGCAATATTTCAGACCAACCTGAATCTCAGGAAGGAATTTTAAGGCTGTGAAAGGGATGCTGTCAAGTTAAGAGCTACTTTATCAGCATCAGTTTTAGATAAAAATGTTGCTGTTCTCCGAGAAAGAGCAGCAGGCCAAGGAAGAAGGAACATCACTGACGAAATCCAGCTGCACTAAGGTTTCCCTTTCCACCTCATCTTTCACCACTTCTTTTGTTTCCTTTAGAAAAATATTTATCCTTAACAAGACGCCTGGGTTGCATTTAACTTTCTTCTGAGTAAAATTAAAATCAAGTTCACACTCCACATTCAAGGAGAACAGAGGGAAGATGGTGAAATCACACCAAAAAAGTCTTTTAAAGACACTTTTTTTTTTTCAAGACCTTGGGAAAGAGTTGAAATTACAGGAGCCAGAGTAAATCAAAACATTTTATGTGCTGGGATGTGGCACTACATCCAATGCTTTCAAAAACCCATAGGGCAGAATGACTGTCAGAAATTAATTTAAACAGTTGGTTAACTGTGATCCTTCACAATCATTAGTAACCACTGCCTTTAAAAGGCACAGGATTTAATGGCCTGCTCCATTTCAGAGCTACGGCAGACAAATCCATTCTCAGGACTGGAGATTTGCAAAGCCTCAAACACACATGAACTGCTCTGAACACTAAATAAATCCTGGAGAAACAGGGTTCCTCTGGAACTCCTGGAATTTCATCAACATCCAGGAGCAGTGGGCACAGCTGTAATATCAGCATATCCCATCTGTGTCCTGTCTTTGGTGCACACATGGGCACAGGTCCCAAAAAGTGGCACAGAATGGGACACAGCAAGGGCAGAGCCAGGTGCTGCCACTCCCTGGTCAGGTGGCTGCTCCAGACTCCGTCAGCATTCCCTCTTCAGCCACATTCATAGTTTAGTGATGGCAGGTGGCAGAAATCTTTGTACTGGCAACTACAGGAAACAGTTTTTCTGCAAAATTACACAGGTAAAGAATTGCAGGATGCATTTTTGATCTGCTCTTCTGATAAAAGTTAGCAATCACATCAGGAACTGAAGCAATGCCAGGAGACCTTATCTAAAACCACAGTAATATTGTCTGACTTGGAAGCACAAGGAAGTTTTTCTTTTAGCCTAAAACGTGGCTCTGGTGTTGAGGAGTTTAATGCTGCTCTGTGTTTGGAGTTTGTCTCACAACCTCCTCCCTTTTAATGTTCCTCATTTTGTTCATCTGCTCCACTTTCTGACGTGTCAGCATCCCTCCTCAGGATCTGCAGGAGACTGAAAGGTGTGCCCTGTGGGTTACACTCTCCCTAAATCATCCATGATCTATTCTGCTTGGCTTTAACGACTCAGTCTCATTTGCACAATTGCCCTATTAATTTACTCACCATTGATTTACATGACTTTTGCTCGAAATCCTCCACCAGCCCTCTATTTTACACGCTCTCTCAAAAGCTCCCTTCCAGCTTTTTTCTCCCCCGTCATGTTCCTTGTCTCATTTTTCTTCCATTTGCCGTCATTCATCTGTCTCTTATCTTCTTCCTCCCTCTCCCTCCCACTGTTCTGCCTTTCTTCTGTTTCTTCTCTGTTCTCCTCCATTTCCCCCCTCCCTGCAAGTCTCCCTCCTTGCTCCACAGCAGCTAATAAATCTACCAGGAAAGCCCAGAAGCCCCAGAAGATACAGGTGTAAAGGCAAAGGAGCGTAAATAAATCAAGATTGCTCATGAAGAAGAGCAACAGCTGTGACTTCCTTTTGGCGAGTACGAAGACTGATGGGTGACCATCATTATCTATCTTGCAGCACTTTACCTCGTCCTTGTATCTCTTTGTCTTCCTGAGCGGAGCTCAGGCTCTCAGTTCAGATTTTATGGCTGCTTTCACCCTCTCAGTAGATCACATGCCCCTGGACTGGTGCCCTGATTACCAGTTTGACTATGAAAACCAAACCTTTCCATCCGAACAGACAACAAACGGCTGGGCTCTGAGAACAGGCATATAAAACTGCGTGTATACATCATAAACCACAGACAAATGTAACCACAGAACAGAGGCATTTTCCAACTCTCATGACTATATGCTCTGTGTGAAAACCAATAAATAAATGCAGTTGTTTCTAAGCTGAAAGTCTCATTCAGTGTCTTTCATTCAAATTCTCAAAAGAAAAAAAAAGGACTGAAGTGCAGAGGGTTAGACTAAGAGAACTACAAAGATTTACATATTCACAGTTGGTAAATACATAACCTAAACTTAATGCCACACTCTGCAGGGCAAGGACAAAGAGGAGGGAGAAAAGCATAGGAAGGAGAGGTTCAAATACCAGCAGAACCCAAAGAGCAGTCAGTGTACACGACATAAATCTGCTCAGCCTGGAAGTCAGGGACAACTGAACAAAGTCCCCAGATGTCCTCAAGACAGCTGGCTGTGCCCTTCCAGCCAAGCCTCTGAGCACAGCACAGACCTGTGCACTCAGAGGGTCCCACTGCTGAAGAAACACCTGACATGGACCTGAGGGAGCCCCAGGGCAGAAGCAAAGCCTGTATGTGGAGCCTGGTTTTACTCGTTGCAGACACACAACCCTCCCTTTAAGTGCACTGCATATATCTGCAATGAATGTGAACCAGCCACGGTTACCAGTCAGTCACGTTGCTTGCTTGAATGAAAAAAATTCCCCTCCCTATGCAAAAAAGGCTTAAAGACTGAGTTGAGAACATTCTCCACCTCCTAAACCCAAATTAACAGCTGGGCTGTGCAGCTCTGAGCTGGACAAGGCCACAAACTCTCAGCACTTGGTTATTATCTGAAAAATAGCATGGAACTCCAAAGTAATGACAGACTTCTAGAGCTAATACACTGCAATAATACAGTATGTGAAGTCACCCATTTTATTCTCAACCTAATTTCCATGCAGTTTGCAATTTTCAGATTTAATAATGCAGTTGAGAAAATACAAATTGCTTGTATTACCCACATATTTACATTGAACTGTACATAGCATGTAATTACAGTCAATGGTTACTACGGAATTACTGAGTTTCTGCACAGTTCTGTGTGTCCTCCTCAGGAAAGTGCCAAAAGAATCTTTCAGTGTGCTGAAGCACAACCCACAGTGATGTGAAAAAAAAAAAATTAAAGAAAAAAGGGTCTTCCCTTCAGATCCTGTCTGGAGAGCATGAGGGAAGCATTAGCAAAACTCTCCATGCAGAAGCATTGTCAGCTTTCCTTGGTCCCCTAAGTCCTACAAATGAGCACTCTGCAGTTCCTGATTAATGTTCCAGACCTCCACCAAAAGGGATTTTCTACTGCTGTACCTGAGCTCCCGTCCAAGAAAAGTGATTTTGATTGACTTGTCCTGACCTGAGCTCTTCTGGAGAAATTAAGGTGGCAGCTTGCCAGTCCTCTTGGAAGGACAGTGCTTGTTTTTTTTGCTTCTTTTACCACTTTTAAAAACACACAGACAAGACTTACATATGGTTGCCTCATCTCCGATGTCTGAAGGTCTGCAGTTGGAAGGTTAGAGCTAATCTTAGCTATGGCATTTTGTGCTGAAGTCAGAACACAAGCAGTTTACAAGAAAATCAGCTTTAACCAGTGATCATAGAAACAGATCAGGAAGAAAAGTATGAAAAGTATTATTACTGGTGTAAAATAAATGGAATGATGATCACTAAGAACTGTAAAATCCATTATGCTGAGTACTGACAGCACTGCTGAAGCAGTGAAGATTAGAGAGGTCTAGAAGACAAGAAACAAAGTGATTATTTCTGATTTTACCTGAATTGCCAATATGACCTTGGGTTAAGCAATTTGTAATTTACTGGTGTTAGAGATTTGAAGGAGGTGCTTGGGATGGGATGGGCTGTGGTGTGCCAAAGAACCTCGGGGAATGCCAGCTGTTAGAAAAGGTTTCCTCCATGTTAACACCCAATATTACAAAATTTCACCAGTTCATTTGGCTGCCCACATAAACAGGTTTGCAGACTCCTTCCTGGGTCCTGAGCTTATAATGGGATGCTGAGAACTTTCAGAGTTGCTGCAGATCCTGGATTTTCACTTCCCCAGGAATGGAATGTTGTGTGTGCTGGTCATCCTGAAATCCCCCTCAACAACCAATGTTCAAGTAACAAAGAAATGAACTCCATCCCTCCAGCTCAGCTACTGGCAGAGCCCTGGGGCTGAGGGTGGGACACAGGGAAGCACAATTCCAGCTGGCTGCAGCCTGAAACCTCGGTCACAGTCAGCCCCTCCTTGCCAAGCTTCTTCCAACTCCTCACTGAACTGGAAGAGCAGCACCTGCACCGATGTGATAAACAGAACATGCTCTGGGTACAAGGTGGAGCCTCTTCCTGCCCAAACTCCAAACTGATCCTGGTGAACACTGTGCCAGCACTCCAGTCAGTTATAAACCAGCCATTAGTGTTGAGAAATAAGCATCCCTTCTACTTTTTAAGGGCAGGGACCACCCACCTGTACCTGAAATCTCCATACTCTGGAACATATGTTATATGAACTATAAATATCACACACTGTTCATCTGCAAAACCCAATTTGCCAGAAGCTCTGAGGTGAAAAGAGAGCTGGACTTGAAAAAAATCTTTGCTGGGCTTGAAAAGAGCAGGAAAATTACTTTAAGTTTCTCCTTTTAATATTCAACTTAGTTGACTGAGTGACTTGGTTGTCACCTGCAGAGATTATTTTTCATCTTTGAGGTTTTTATATTTATATTTTTTATACTTATAGATATAAAACACCTAAACCAGTAGGATTCCCATTTCAGTTTCATATTTTTTGGCACTGTATGTCCAAACAATGGATGATTTTTGTTAAAAAGATCCTTATTGTGCAAAGCAATTCCAGGTGCACACAGCCCTCCTGGGTCTTCCACACAGATGGATTTTACCTGCAGAATATTTTAAATTAAACAAATTTTGAATGCAGCAAAATAAATGGAAATCAACACAAACTGCAGCTTTTCGTTCAAGTTTTTACACACTTCTTACAAGACCCTCTTCTTCAACTGATTATAGTTTTGCCCAACTTCCAGCCATTTGGGCTGGAATTTTCTGTGCCAGGTGTCTCCCTCAGGCAGAGGAGAATGTGATCATGTAATTAAAGGCTCTTTCACAGTGTGTACACAGAAGGGGGCAAATTAAGGTTGAAGAAGCAACCTTAATTCTCAATGTCTTAACTTTCACAGGCTTGACTTTGCAACCCCAATAATGTTCTTTTAATGTAGTTTTTGTCTGCAATATTAACCCAGTACTCCATTAATTTAGAGACATGCCCCACTGAGGATGGATGTTTGAAAGGACCGGAACAGGATAAACCCCTTCCACCTCCAAGCCATGGGTTTAAATACAGCCAAGGGCTGAGGGCTGGGGAGTTGTTACCCCTGGACAGCTCTTTGGGGGTTCAGTGATGTGAACTGGTGCTGTGGGACCTTGCACTGGGACTGTGACACCATCAGAGGATCCGACTGCCCAGCCTGCACCGCCTCGCACTCGTGGGGCTGCAGCCACAGTTCTCCTACAAAATGTGGTTCCAGGTGACTCCTCTGTCGTTGAGGGAATGCTCCCTCACTCCAGGAAGATCCCGGATGGATGGCTGACACCTGCACTCCAAGAATATGTGAGGAATGGTGCTGATTTGGTGAGGCTGTTCACGTACACCATACCAGAGCCTTAACTGCAATCTTCAGTGAGGATGGGAAAAGCCAGCAGTGCCACGATCTGAGCGATGGCTGTCCTTCCATTAAAAGAAGAACATCCTGGAAATTTGCTCAGTGACACTTGTAGGAAAAATGAGTATGGACAACATATGAAAATTTAATTTAGCCCGTCTGGTGCTGAGAAACATGAAGCACTTGTATAACTACCAAGCGGGATTCTGCAAAAACAAGGACAGTTGTGCCTGAAGGAGGAAAGCTGAAGTGCTTCCTCTACCTCCAGAGGCTATGCTGGAGGGCAGAGCTTTAGAACAGATAACTTGTAGGACACATTCACTGAAGGAGCTACTGTGGAGCTTTCCCCAAAGCAAACCTCACAAACTACAAAGCCCCCTCTGCCCTCCAGTAAAGGAAATTTTGACACTTAAGCAACTAAATCAGAGAATCGCAGAATAATTTAGGTTGGATAAGAACTTTAAGATCATCAAGTCAACCATAAACCCAACACTGCCAAGCCCCACCAAACCATCCCCCTAAACTGCAGGAGCCCTGGTGCTGTACCAGCAGCTCCTTTTGGGAGCAGAGAGAAGTTCCCCAGATGTTCTCAGAGGGGGAGCAGGTTACAGAGAAACCATCAGAGACAACAGAGAAAACAGAAAGGGGTCAGGAAGAGGGTAAATGTCTTTTCTGCAGAGCAGGAGACAATCTCAGCTTTAGTTCTGCCTCTTCGGTCCCGGAAATTCAAGGCAAGAAAACACAGAGAGAAACAGTGTTCTTCAAAACTCCTCTGGCAGCCACCCCTTCATGACATTCCAGCCTCCCTCACAAACCCTCCAAACCCCCAAGCTTCAACCCAATGCCTGCCAACCCTCAACATCTGACATCATTATTCTTCCCTCAGTGACGCTGGTACCGAAACCAGGTAACCCAGCAGCAGAGCCAAAAAGCTTATTTTCAGCCCAACATGAGTTTTTAAAATATTATAAATCACTTAGCTTTGTTTTGCTTGCCATTTACCGCATTCATGTTCCTTTGGAGAGGCCACATTAATAAATAGTGTGCCCTGATAGTGACATGGCTTCAATCCCATCATTTTCTGCATTCAGCACTCATATTCCTCCCCTACTACAGTACATAAATGATATAAACTTCTCATCAATAACATAAAAAATTCATACTCTGTCTACAATGCAGCTGCTATCACAGGTTTATGTCAACAATCGTCCTGATTTTTAATAGCATAAATGTTTAAAGAGGCAGCAATTCCTGTAAAGTATCTGCAGGGATATTTAGAGCCGACATATGCCAAAACAATCCTGTTCTCATACAGGAGACATTGTTGCTCAGCAGGAAGACAATGTTTATCCTCACAAATGTTTACCCTGCTTCAGTCATTAAAATGCTCCAAATGGCTGGCAGGGACATCCCGAATCTCCTGGTCACCCCTCTGAGCAGGGAGCACCAGCTCCTGCCCGTGACAGCTGAGCCCCCCTGCACTGCACACCTCTTGCCTGCCTCCAAAATCATCTCTTTGCAAGGCTTGCATTTGTCTTTCCTATAAACATACAGAGACAGGATGATTTCCAAATGTTTTTATGCTTCAAAATTCTAATGTACAGCCTGCCCTTTAATTTTCTTTATATCATTAAAAAAACCCCTTCAACTTAGCTTTCTGAAGGCTTCCTACCTCAATAAAACAATGCAAACCCTTTCTTTTAATTTTGTTTTTACTTGCTGCCAATTGTATAGGGCTTTAAGCTATTAAAAATAATAAAAAAAGAGGTTTGCATACATGCAGCATAAAATATTTATTTTTAATCTAAGCAGGATTTCTTTACCTGCTGTGCAGCCACAGCTTCTGTTTAAGGCTTGCTTTATCATCTGTGTGTCAGGCTGAAAGCATTTCTCTCCTGATCCTTCATTCTAGCTGTAAAGAGCCTCCTACCAGAGCCCAGCTGACACTCGACTTCCAACTCCTGCTTCCAATTTTCCTTCTGCCTTTTCCCCTCTCACCCGAAAACCCACAACCTGGAAGTTCTTCACTTGAACAGATGGTTTAGAGAAATCTGGGACACGCTCGTGTGATTGAAAATAGGACTCCTTTAAGCAACATCTCGTGTAACAATTATGTGAACAGTTGGTCCAAACAGTGACCCAGAAACTGCCCCAGCTCTGCTCTCCTGAGCCCCTGGAGAGCATTCCCAGCCCTTTCTGAGTGCCTGACCTTGGGCAGCCACGGCTCCTTCTGGGACAGCACAATCCCACTGCTTTCTGCATGGAGCCACTCCCGCAGCGGGCCAATGCCCTGCCATGAAAGTGCATTTTTAAGGTTAAAATTTAAAGTATTAATGATAAAACTCAACCCTATGCTTCCCATTTGTTTACTATGTGAACAACACTGAATTCTCCCAGACTTTTTTACAACAAGAGTCCTCCAATCCCAGAAGGTGCAAAATCACACAGTCACACCTGCCTGTGTCCATGTTGGACTCAAACCTTGCTGCTGTTGTCCAGAGGAAAGGGAGCAGCACTCTGACAAATGCTGAATATTCCCAGCTCCATCCAAGGAAAACACAGCACATCCCCATGGGTCAATATAAGACAAACTTCCAAGTCAAGCTACAGCTGGTATGTAGGAAGAGATTTTGGGTTAGAATTAATAAATTTTCTGTCCCAAGGCAGAAGCGAAGTCAGAAAAGGGGATAATGGAAGATGTGCCAGCAGAGTGCACTGCTCCTGAACTGGTTTTGGAAGTGTATCCCATCTTGGTACATGTGGAAACAGCAGGAGGAAAGTGTCTGATGAGGAAAACACAGGAACCAGGCTGGGTGAGCTTGGTGCTGACTTAGAGGTATCATGGGGGGCACATCCAGCAGGGGAGACGACTCTGGTGAAGAAATTTCCAGAAGGGGAGAGTTGTGTGTCCATAAGAATGGGAATTACAGGACTGGACAGCTCTGAAGATGTTGGCATGGCTGGATGTGGATGGGGAAAGTGCCCTTGTGGCTTAAGGCTTCCTCAGGAGCTGAGAAGGTTTGACAGAACCTCGGTGGAGGCTTTAGGTGCAGTGGATGGCTGAGGCTATGGTCAGCACAAAAATGTCCCTTACAAGAGTTCCTGGGGCCATCTCCACTGCCCCCCACCAACTGCAGCACATGAGGGTTGGTTCATGGGGGGCTTGTTCAGGTCCAGGGCTGGGGGACCAATAACCCCAATTTTCCATTGCTTAGAGCAGATTTGAAGATTGTGCTAAAAAAATGCCGAGAGAACCCTGAGGTTTCCCTTTCCTTTGAACAGGTGCAGTGAGATGGTCTTTATTTAGTACTACAACTGCAGATCCATTATAGCAAAGGTAAATATCAAGTACAGAGTCAACATCTCCATTAACAAAACCCAAGCTGCCTCAGTAGCCACCAAACACCGACATCCCACAACTAAATTTAAACACTTCAAGACCTTAAAACCAGAAAAAACACAGCACCATTGTAACAAGCTAATTTTCCTGTCACACAGAGGCTTGATTCCTGTCAGTGAAACACTCATTTTAGTCTGATTAAGTTGCTGTGATGAACTTCAGAGTTTAGACTGCCCTTGAGTCTCACATCTATCTGATCTTTAATTCTACTACCCGCTCGTTTCTTGCTAAGCACACAATTCTGAGTCCCACTGGAACAGCCTCATTCAGGCTCTGCATCAATATGTTCAGTGCTGAATTCATTTCTGCAGGGAGCCCAGTAAATCTGAACTTTCCAAAATCATTTGGCCCCCATTACTAGTAAGCACTGCTCTTAAATAGGTTGTAACTCCAGCTAATAGGCTCCATAATCATAGCTGAATTGAACAAAAGGGTCCAGTATGGGCTGTCATCAGTCATTTTTACTCCCAATCAAATGCACTGTGTAGAAGGGAACTTTTTTATACTTCTGGACGCTGAAACTAAGAAACTCATTTCACCTGAATAGAGGGCTTTTTCCTTAATAAAAAAAAAATAAGATGAAAGCTTCCAGGGGTATCCAGAAGTCCAGCACAGCACTGATGCAAGACCTGGAACTGGTAACCTTTTCACCTTGCAAAATGGCATCTATCCAGAATATAAGGAGACAGGAAAAATATTAAGATGCAAAGCCCACATAATGAAAAATTCCAGTGCTGAGAGACACGTCTTCTGCTATTCAAAGACAAGTAACTGAGTGTAACTAAACCTAAGGTAAAGGAGTTAGCAGTACCAGTGCTTACATCTTGATCACATTTCCATGAAGACAAGCTTTGTGATATTGTTTCATCTAGCGCAAAAAAAAAAAAAAAAAAAATAGAAGCCACCTTCTAAATCTTATCACTGAAATTGATAGTGTTTACTTAAAGCTTATTCCAGCTTTGCTGACTTCAACAGATATTGAAGTCTCCAATAAATCTATTTCAACATTTTTTACAACTCTCTTCTTTCTCAACATACACTCTGGCCTTCCTGATCTATATCAGTGGACAGAAGACCAGATTTTTGTTTATGAATATCCAGAAGTTTCATTGCTGTCTGCTGCAAAGCCTGGAATAAAAATGAATAGCAAGTAAATAAAGCAGAAAAGGAACTTGATTTATCCTTCTCTCTCCTGCGAGACAGCAGAGCCAGTCCTTTCTGGCACCATATTTTTTACACACAGAGCAACCTGCTACAAAGGCAATGCAGGAGAGCTCCTGCTGGGCACAGGCAGCTGGTCCTGCACAGGGGGGCACTGCTGGCACTGCTGTCACTGCAGCTTCTCCTGCTGCGCCTGTCCCGTGCAACTCGGACACCCTGCATGATTCCCTTGGGGCCAAACACCACGGAATGGTCCCAGCTGATGGCAGCTGCTGGCAGCCACAGCCACGTTTTGTACTCTCAGCAGCTTCCCTCGGCACCTTGGAGCGTGTGGGGTCATAACCACACATCCAGGCCACCTGGGCATACCCTGCTCTGCCCCAGGATGGCATCTGAGCACATAGTTGGCAGAAATCGGGCAGAAAAAGAGGAGATGGGGCACCTGGGGATGTGGGGACTGAGGAATCACAGTATGGAGCACTGGGTTTCCAAGAGAACAGTCAGGACCAATAAGCCAGGGTATGCATGAAAAACTTCACTCCAAAAATAAAAGAATAATTTAAAAAGAAAACCTGAAAATTTTAAGGCTTTAATTGGGTGAGATAGCATAGAGGAACAAGGTCATGTCCTTCCAACTGATTTTAAAAAAGCAAGGAAAAATTTAAAGAGTCAAAATCAGTAGTTCTGCTAAATGACTAAAAGAGTGATGAGTTTCTCAGCAACAAAACCCCCACAAACATAAAAGTGCCTGATGGTTACATGGTTCACTGTTTTAACCAGAATTACAATTTCACAGAAATCAGAATAGCTGCAACTGATACAAAGGGATAAACGACATGAATGAACCTGGGTGAGGTCTGCTCAGCAATGGAAAACTGCCCCAGGTGGGATATATGGGAAGACTGAGAGAGATTTTAAATCAAAGCACCAAAATGGAAAGAAATCTTCACTGATTCACTGATTCTCTTCAGCTGCCCAAACTTCCTTCCCCCATACATACACATGAAAATAAGAGTAAGATTTAGAAACCTGTGCATTCTGCCATCCCTCTTCCTACCCACCACATGCCCCAGAACAAAGCCTGCTTTTCTCCATTTGACAGCAGCTTGTGGAAAGACATTTCTCCTTTTTTCTCCTAAGACATTCCTGTAGATTGAAAGATGCCACGTTTCTATTCTTGTTTCCCAGGAGTTGTCAACAGCTGCTCTCCACTGTGCAGAGTCCATGTGAGAGGTGGAGCAGAGGGGGTGATACTCTGGGCACGTGGCTCTGGAAGCAGGAACTGCCCAGGACAGGAGGCAAGGTCAGCCCCATCCTCACCTGGGACTCATCCATGAGCAGGACATGTCTAGTGTGGGTGGAGCAGCAGCTCCTGCACGTGGTTCAGCAATGCCAGGGACACTGGGAGTCAGCAAGGGTGACACAGGCACAGCACACAGCAGCACAGGCCCTTGTGCAGATACCACTGATGCTCTTAATCTCCTGCACTGGTAAATAATAAAAATAATTGAAATTACTACTTCTTTAAAGCTGCAGTAAAGGACAGGCAGAAAGGAACGCTGATTCAAGTCAATTATTTTTAAACAATATGTGATGGATTTGCAGTATGCCAATGCAAAAAAGACGGGCTCATTTTCTACAAATGCCCACAAAGAGAAATGAGGGGGCTCAGCACCATAGCATGGCATATTCCATTAGGAATTAAATCTCTTCTCTCTGATGGTCCCATCCACATGTTCATTGGACAGTCTCCTGCTTTCATCTACATTATTGTGATTAATTTATGAATGGGACTGGAATTACAGAAGATGAGTCTAAGGTGAGGCTGCATTATAATAATAAATGAAAGAATGACTCCTGTTTACTTTCAAAATATTTCATAGCTAAAATGCTTACTGCATTTTTAACTGTGACATACTTCCTTTAGCTGGTTTTGGTTTTGAAGTAATGATATAAAATTCATTTCATCTCTTTTTCAAGCCTGAGTCTTTCATACATAACATCAGGCATGTCATATCTGAGGAATTATTAAAATAAGACGGAGCCTGCTGTATCTGAGCAGAAAAGCTTCTTTGAGCTGGCGTCCTCAGGAGAGAAGCAAGCTCAATCTCATTAGTTGGTGCTGAGAAGGCGTCCTAGTCACTAGGTTCAAGGTGATGAAAGATTAGGGCGTTTGGCCTCGGCTCATTCTGTATGCAGCTCACATCACTCCCTGCCCGTGAACACGAAATTACATTGAACCTGGGGAGTCTAACTCCATTAATTTTAAATGGAAGATTAATTTAACAATATGCGGCAGATATTTGTTACAAACCTATCATGTAAAAGTGACGGTTAGCAATAAATTGTGGTGACTCACACTGGCCGGTGGCCCTGGCTCAAATAAATCAGAAGGCATTTACACATAATTGCTGTTTTTAAAGACAGGGATATGGGAGATATGTTTCTTTGATGAAAGATTGGCTAACTCCATTCAAGGAAATAGCAGCCCATGTTAAAGGGACAGTGTCTCTTTTGTGGGAGATGCTCTTCCAGGGCCTACAGGACTGGGATGCAGTTATTGTCTGTCTTGACCTTAACCTGGGCCTGTTTTTTTTTTTTTTTTTTTCTTAGACGAATCATTTTAATTGATTTTCATGAAACGTCTGAAAGAACAATACAGGAGTATTTCACATGAGCAGAGGATAAGAGGCATGGTTTAGGAACATGCAGCACATGCTGGCTGTCACCTGGGACTGTGCAAAAAATGCTTAAACAAAGGTTAACTGTGGTCCAATTTTTTTATGCCGAGTTTCTGACTCCTGCACAATGCACAGAATTAACAGGTGGCCTTCTCCTGCCACTTGTCCTTTCCTTCTTTCATTGACTGTCCAAATGTACGGGTGGGTATGAAACATCATCATTGAAAATATCCTCTCCAGAGCAGGAGACTCATCACCCCCCTCTGGGAATAAGCAACATGGGAGAAAACTGGAAGGATACATTTTTTTTTTATTTCTTGGTCAAGTGTGGATAATGACCATGCTTCTCGGATACCCTGATAATATCCATTGCTAGAACAGGGACTGTCTAAAAGGGAAACAAAATATCCTGAAAGCTAATGCAAGAGAGCAGAATTGGCTCTCTTGGGAAGCAGAATTACACCAGACCTCCTTCCTTCCAGTCCAAGAAAAAGGAGAAAACCAACCCTAACTTCCACCCCTAACTATTTGTGATCTGTGATTCTTAGAAAATTCTGTCAATTCTGCAGCAACAAACACCAGGTGGGACTGCATGTGGGCACGCTTATTTATTTAAAGCAGAAAGCAGAGTGCCCTTACTTTTCTTTCTGAACTGGGAACAAACCAGCCCTGATACCCAGGGATGGCAGTGGCTGTTTCACACACTGGGAGCGGTTCGGACACGCTGCAGGGAAGGGCATCACCTGCACTTGGGACAAATCATTACATCCATGAGCAGCTCCTGCAGCCTGAAGCAGCCAGAGATTCAGTGACCTGCTGAACAGAGCAGCGGCTCCTGCATGACCTGCCCAGGGATGGAAATGCTGGGATGGCTCTGACTGGGTGTGCTCAGAGACTGGGACAGCCCAGCAGTCTCCACCCCTCCAGACCAGGCACAAACGATGGAAGGGGTGAAAGGGGGGCATGATCGTGTTCACTGGGCCAAACATTTCACTGTGATCCACAAGTTTACAACAGCCAAACAGAGAGAAGCTACAGAGGAACTGAGAATTCCCAGCCTGGCTGCCAAGAGCAGGCAAAGGGAATCCACCCATTCATCCATTCACCCTCTTCTCAACCTTCAGTCTTTAACAAATGCCCTGTCCTCCAAAAGCATCCAAAGCAATCCACTGATGTTGTCCTTTGGGAAGGGAGGCAAAGGGGGACAGCCTCCAGTGCAGATGAGTGAGGCCAGTACAGATCCATGTCTGGGTGGGAAGCATAGGGTGAGGTTTCCATCCCTGGCTCACAGCTTGCCTAACTAGAGAGAATCCCAACTCCATGCTGGGTTTGTGACCATTTGTGGTTTGCAGTCTGAGGTTGTTAGATGTCTTTGGAGCCATTTATTCTAAACTATGTAAAAATTAAAATTTTTGGCAGTCTGGTCTCCCAATGTGTTCATGGATATCCTCCCCATGTAACACCACGCACTGCCCTGCCAGACATTATCCCCACCAAGCTTTACAAACTCGCAGAAAATGGAGATTATCTTCACACACAAATAATCTATGGGTTTGTGCTGTGTGATTTAAAGAGAAGGATAACAAGAGATAAAACACTGTGCACTTGCTTTTGTATACAGCCATACCAAAACACTTGCACAAACCAGACAACATTAGAATAAGGTTTCTCAGACCCTCTTTTCCTCCCAGCAAGACAGGAGACTGTCTGTTCTAAATTGGCCACCAATAATCCTTTCCATATGGTGGAAAAGAGAAATGCAACCTCCAACAGACCCTCGTGGGAGGCAGCAGCATTACAAATCTGGGAAGGTGACTGAACTGCGGGGATCGTGCTTTGTTTCCAGCTCTGCTGGGAGGTAGGACTGTGGGCAAGGCACTTCAGTGCTTATAAACTGCTGCAAGATCTTCAGATTGAAAGGGCCACTGAAAATGCAAATGTGTATGGGCAGTTGTAGTGCCCAGCCTGGCCTGTCAATGGAGAGAGTTCACTCTGCATCAGCTGGTGCGTGGTTCACCGGTGTCTACACCAACTGTGTGCACAGGATAGAGCTCAGAGGGCAAAGAAATGCTCAGGTAAACAAACAGCTCTTCACACTGGCCAAAATTAATGAACAGAAAAAGTTACTGTTGATATTTTAATGAATAGGACTGATGCAGAATAACTACACAGAAAAAGAGTACTGTTGCTTTAAATTCAGTGCCAACATCCAGGTTGCCAGCAATTGATGCCACTAACTCATTTTTGCACTTTAATGTTAAATTTCTTATGGGACCACATCACCTAATTAGAGGAATTGATAACTGCACTGTTCCATAATGAGGCCAATACATTTCAAAGTCATTAAAGATAACCAAGGCAATAAGTCTGTGTTTAAGCGGCACTTCCTTAGATTTCACAGCCTACATGTCGCTGGCATAGGAAAAAGCAATCCCTGCCTAGTCAACTGTAAATGCTGGGTTATTGGAATCTTTAAAACAGGCAGCAAGGAGAAAATTACATGGCCAAATCTCCTTTTTCCAGTTAATGAAGAATTAAGACTCCCATTTACCATATTAGAAGGTTCATCAGAGGTCTCTCCTCTCCATAGCTTGTGTTTGACAGCAGTGTCAATTTATCTGAGTCAGAACGCAGAAGTGCATGACAGTGCGTCATTCATAACTGTCACATCTACTTATCTCCCTCATTGTCACACTGCTAACGAAATTCAGGCCATGTTTTCTCCATCGTGTCCTCTTAAAGGGAAAAGGATCCCCTTACCCACCGCAGCAAACTGACCCAGCCAGGGCTGGAAGAGCAGTGTGGTGACAAATGGCTACACAGCTTTGGGAAGGGTGGATCACAGAACCTTGGGCAGCCAGGGAAGGGTGATTCAGCATTTCCCAGAGGCAGGCTTCCAGCAGGACTGTTGCTGGCTTCACAAGTAAGACACATTAATTCTCAGTGATTATTACCAGAGGGATGGATTTATTTTATATTCTACCTTGTGCCTGTAAGATTTGTTCAGGAACATTTGGCATGCAAGTAAGAAAAGCAGAGTGACTTTATTGAAAGTCAATGGTCAAACTTGAGGTCTGTTGGCTTCAAAAGCACAGGAAAGATTTTCAGAAATGCAACAGATGAAGAATTCCATAAAATTAATACTAACATTAGAGCATTTGTTACCTTGGCTGAGGTAGAATGTAAGAGGTCTATCAAAACACTCACAAAAGATCTTCTGCCCTAAGAATGCGGACATGGTAAAAAAGGCCAGAAAGTCTTTTTTACAAATTAAATCCCACTAAAATAAAAATAGACAAATGAAAATGTAAGTTAATATTTAAAGAAGACACAGAGAGAAACTCACCTGAGAAAATTCACCTTCTTCTAAAAGGAAGGACCATGCTAGGAAAAATAACTCTTGTAAATATACACCCCTGTACTGTAAGGCAGGACACTGTCATGTTTTAAGAAATAAACTTGCAGAATTGTGTTGTCCTCTCCCCTATGAGAAACACACACCTGCCCTCCAGTCCCAGTTGCTCACAGCACCCAGCACAGGGAGAGACCCAGCAGAGCAATTCTTGTCCTTAAAATCAGTTTCTCCTAATGCATCTCTCCAGAACATTTGAAATAAAAAGTTCTGATAAATTCAGTGAAACTCCCTGGCCCCTTCTAACCTCCTGCTCCTGCAGGGTGATGAGCTGTAAACCCCAGCACCCTCAGCTGGGGCTCTGAACAGCCCTCCCAGTCCCTGCCCTGTGGGTCTCTCAGAGCTCTCTGCAGCACAGAGCACAAAGAGGCTCAAGAGCTTTTTGTATAAATCAGAAAAGCACAACCCCTTCCTTTTATTCAATGCCGCTTTTACAGGAAAGGACCTCTCAGCTCCTGTCCCAGCCAATTCCCGAGATTTACAGACAGTGGGATTTAGCCCAGTGAGGTGACTGTGCCCAGGAGCACAGAGCTGGAGCAGGCACGGTCTGTCCATGGAATGTGGCCGCTGGGTTTGGCAGGCACAGAAACCAGGCTGGAGGCAGCGCTGGAGGGAAGCACTGTCCTGAGTTTAAGGGCAGAGACGTGACTTTGTCTGTTCTGAAAAAAGCACCTTCTGCTATTTTCCACAATCACGGGCTCCAAAGTAAAGTGGATTCACACAGTAACATGAGATTTTAAGAAACCAACACAGCAGGTTTCAGGTGCCAGGGAATGAAAGGGCTGGAGCAATTCTCAAAGAGACTGGTTTTGTAAATTTGAGAAGTAGTTTTTCTTCCAAGAAAACTTTTCTTTCACAATATTTCATAAGAGTGTTGGGGGTTTTTTTTGCACTAGAACTAGCATAAGAGGGGAGAAAGAAAATGGTGCCCAATTGGATCAAATTACGGGTGAAACTATGCAAGTGAATGTGCACTTAGGTCTTCAGTTCTGAAAACTTCAAGAACTAAAATAAATTGCATGACCCCCTGGTAACTTCCACTAGAACTTCTGGGTACAAATTGTTTGCCTCAAGCTGGGTGAAATATACATTCAAATTCAGGCTCTTGAAGGAAATTATTAAGTAGAGCCATATTAGCTTTCTCTGAAGCATACTCGTTTTCTATATTGCCACTGTATAGACCAATTATGTTACCTTTCCATGCTGAGAAATGATTGTTCTGCTAACACAGTTCTGGTAAAAATCAAAAGCACTACATTTTTAACCTTGGGGGATTTTTGTTATTGCTGCTCCCTTGCTAGTTCCTTCAAATGGAAAACATCTTCCATTAATCTAAATGCAAAATTTGTTCAGCTTTCGAAAGTTACTTGAAAAATGTTAAGCACAAAGCAATAAACTTTTTATGCTCTTAAGACCACTAATGCTTTGAGCTTCATATTCATTTTGAAGAAATGAACATTTTATGGTTCACAGAGGAATAGCTACATGAATAATATCTGAGACTATAATGCATCTAGCAGAAAAAGATTAAGTTTATGTAAACTATTTAATCAGACGTGAAATTTTCTCTAGAGGATAAAAAATTCTGACCTTATTTAAGTTTATTTTAAAAAATACCAATATCATATTTCCACCAAGGGAACCCACCGATTTCCCCATTTATGTTGTATAAATATTCATAGACTGAAGGGCTAACTGGATACTACAGCCCCTAGGAACCAAAAGTAACTTTAGAGATGTATCACACCGGCGTGGTCTTCCCATGGAAAACATTTCCCAGGAAGTGTGACTGTAACTGCAGTGAAGGGGTGGCACACCAAGAACCCTTGGTGGCCCTGATGGTGATGGACCAGCTTATCACAAGTGAAATTTTTCATCAGGGAAACTCCAAGTCACACCAAAGTCTTGTTTTTATCCATGATTCTTTAAATGTTTTCAGCAGCAATCTGTTCTGTAACCATCCCTTATCTCTTGCAGCCCTCCTGGCTGGCTGCCCCCTCACAGCGCAGTCATTCTCTCCCAGGTTTCAGAAACCAGGCTGTCTATCCCAGGAAGTGTCTGTCTGGAGTTGTATTGTAATAATCTGATTTATTAAAGAAATGCAAATGCGTATATGTTTAAAATATCCAATTAAAGTGGACTTTATGTGAGCCAAAGTAATTCTAAGAAGCAAAGTGATTTGTACCCAATTAAACTGTATCTGAATTTGGCCCTCATTACTGCTGATATCCAAACTAAAGCTCTTGAACTGTTTCAAATTAAATTATGGAAAATCTTGGCATCCTAACTGCAAGCCCAGGTGCATTTATTTTTCTATTAAAAACAGAAAATTATGGAGGTTTTGTAAGTACAGTATTTTCTGAATCCACTAAGGGGTTTTTGTTCCACATAACACACTAATGAAAAAAAAAAAAAAAAAATCCTGCAGAAGAATCCTGAAAAATCAATAGGCTGGACACAAAATAGTAATGCAGCTTAAACAACAACATGATTATGAATAACCTATCTTCAAGCACTGTCACTTGAACGTGGTTTGAGAACAAATGTTGACCAGGCTATGGGGAGTGTGATGTGATTATTTTTTTAACGTATGTGTGAAAGCACCTGGGTATAAACTCTCATATCTCTGTAACACAGAACCAAGCTGGTTTGGGGGCCTCTTGATTTCAAAGCAAATGTGAACTACTGAGCATTCAGCCTTTCCTTGCTCTTTTTATTCCAGCAAATTACCCACTCAAGCCAAAGAGGTAAACAGGAGTTACTCTACACTGTGGCTGCTTACAGACACACATTATTGCTGTACCCCGTGGAAGTTTTCCTTTCCCTTTCCCACAGTATTCAGTTCCCACAACAAAGAGTTTGATTATAAGTCCAATATCAGCTGAAATGTTCTCCCCCATTTTGGTGGCATCTTGAACTCCTCCCACAGGGAAAAGTCAAAACCACATTTTGGGTTCTCTTTTCCTTGTGAGTCCTTCCTGCCTTCTACAGTGTTAGAGAGATAAAGAGTTCTTTTCAGCAGGGAGACAATCTCCTGGCAAGTGGAAATGGATAAACCTCAGGGTGTGGCAGGCTGACGTCCAGGCCTGTGCCCTTGCAAGTGAGCATGGGGAAGACTCATGGATGTCTCCAAAAATTAGCTGCATTAATAAAGGGGGAGATGGAGGAAAGGCAACGGTGGTCAGAGTGCCACATCCACAAATGTAATTTTGAAGATCTTAAAAGCAGAAAGATAATTAACATATATGGGCAGGGGGGAAGGGCACATATTTAGGGGAGGGAATAGAGGAGAAAAACTATAGGAAGATTTTTTTTTTATTTTTAAAGAAAGTTGCCATAAAACCCAGCAGATTATTTGGATGCCATTTAAAATATTCTCCCTTTCCTGGCGCTACCAGAGAAGTCTGACCATGCCACGCTCTGCATGGAAACCCAGCCTAGAAATCCAGCACGGAGACCCAGCACAGAAACCCAGGCTGGAAACTCAGCACGGAAACCCAGTATGGAAACCCAGCTTGAAAACCCAGCATGGAAGCCCAGCATGGAAACCCAGCCATTTTGCTCAGGCTCCCAACTGCACAAAATGGCTACACCAGGCGGCATCTGCCACGGGATGATTGGTATTAGGCATAACTCATTATTCTGACAAGGAGCTGGCACGCAGGCAGGCGCTCTGGCACGAGCAGGGATGAGATAAGGGTTTGGCATTGCCGCCGGTAGGATATGAATTAAGCTCAGTGTCAACACAACGCACATGGTTTCCTCTCCACGGACATGCCAAATCCTTGACACAATAATGAGTTGTGCACGATGCCAATCGCTGATTGTCAGCTCAACCGCACATCTCTCTTCCGATGCCATCGAGCTGCAGTGGGATCCAAAGTTGAGAACAAACTTTGCTGTGAGCTTTGGTGGGGTTGTGGGGGTGACAGCACAGGCAGAGGGTGAAGCCTGTTCCCCCTGAGCCCCGCCAGGCCCACGGGCAGCAGGAGAGCCGATTCAGGGGGTGGATTCACACTGCAGCACAGCTCAGAGTCCGGCATCTCCAAGTCCAACAAAACACACTGCCTGAGAAAATGATCAAGCCTGACAACTGCATGGCTCCATTAGAAATCCAGTCTTAAACACCCCTTTGCTTGAAAAGATTCACGTTTGTGTTTCATGTGTGCTTGTGAGAAGCCCCTTTTGTGGGGAAAAAAGCATTCCCAGTGGTGGAGTGGAGCAAAGCCATGTGGATTGGCAGCATGGGAGGGAAGGATGATCCCTGCCCATACTCTGCAGGAAAGAGGAGCAGGAGGTGCTTTTGTCAGCCATAACATGCCCTGGCCCTACAGGCTGTGGGTCTCCTCTGCCCTCCCCAAGCCCTCCTCAGCCCACAGCAAGAACACCTCTCCTTCCCACAGGGATATCCTTCCCTCAGGGAACATCTCTCCTTCCCTCAGGGAACACCTTCCCACAGGGAACACCTTCCCACAGGGAACACCTCTCCTCCCCACAGGGAACATCTCTCCTTCCCTCAGGGAACACCTCACCTTCCCTCAGGGAACACCTTCCCACAGGAACACCTCACCTTCCCTCAGGGAACACCTCACCTTCCCACAGGGAACACCTCACCTTCCCACAGGGAACACCTCACCTTCCCTCAGGGAACACCTCATCTTCCCTCACGGAATACCTCTCCTCCCCACAGGGAACACCTCACCTTCCCTCAGGGAACACCTCACCTCCCCTCAGGGAACACCTCACCTTCCCTCAGGGAACACCTCACCTTCCCACAAGGAACCCGTCTGCCCTGCCCCTCAGAGGGACACCCTGCCATGGCCACAGCGCCCAGGCTCTCACGCTGTCCCTGCTGACCCCCACCCCAATCCCCCCATTTTCCCCATCCCACCTCAGAGTCAGCACCGGCAGCTGAGGTTTCTCCTCCGGTCTCACCTCGTGCTCAGCTCAAACTGGACTCCCCTGCCTCACGGACAGGACCCAAATGCTCATCTCCCAAGAATTTAAAGCACTGGCAATAAATTTTATCCGCAAAAGCCAATTAGAATCTCTTTATTTACCTCTTCCATCACCATGAAACCCCCCAAAGGCCGGTTTTCTTCACCGTGTGTGAAGTGGTGGCGGTCCTGCTGGCAGCAACACCTGCCCCTGCCAACACCTCGCACTGGGACCCCGAGGAACTGCCAGGGACAGCACACACAAGGAGACAAATGCACAACTTTCTAAACTAAATCCTAAGCTTTGCATCAAAGGACAGGGGAAAGTCTCATGGCTGCCTCAGAACCACATTAACAGCACCAGTCTGGGTTGTGTGGAAAGCAAGCTGGGCTTTACTTGTTATGACTATGGCACAGTGCCCTAAACTAAATTACCATGGACAGAAATGTCTCTGAATATCTGTGCCTGCTTCTGAATTTATTAAAGACAAACAAGTGCAAACACCCCTCCAATAGCAAAATAGCATTTATTAATAAAATGCCAGAAAGTGCTGCATAAAGGCCCAGACCCTGCAGTCAGTTAATCTTAATAATTTAACTCAGGAGTTTGGTCCACCCAAGTTGAGCTTCCCCTTATCTATTTTACGATCATTGACACAGACGGGAGAGTAAAACTATGTATTCGGTTTTCTAATGGTGATAGGACACTGCCAAAATATTTTTTTCCCTTTTCCCATCACCAAAAAAGATGCATGCAGATTTTGTAAAGTAATTTATCCATCTTGGAAACTTTTTATTCATATCTAGAAAGAAACACAACTCCAGACAGTGGCGGAAAAAATAGTATAAGGTTCAGAAGTTGAGAGGCAAGGCATTTTCTTAGAAAAAACCTCTGGCTTACTAGCAGCCTAAGAGAACCAAATCTTGTTATGAAAGGATTGGAGGTCCTCAACAATCCACAATAGAAAATTGAGCTTTTGATTCTTCATTAAGTATTAAAACTCACCCCAAGCTGACAATGTTTGAAAGGCAGAATTATACGATAACTCTATGACCTGTGTGACCTGAGTTAGGGGGTTTCAGCCCATCCACAATGGGTTTATGCATCACAAAAACTGCCCCCAAACACAGCAATTTCAGCTGACAGGACTGTGTGAGCAGGGCTTGGGTCCCCCAGCACACTCAGCAGGGCAAAGCACCGAGTCTGTGCATCCATCACCAACTCTCCCATGGACCTGTGTCCTCAGGACAACCAACAGCACCTCTGCTTAGGAGCTAATAATGGCAATTTGAACAGGAAAACAGCCCAAGAAAGAGGATAAAAATAAGGAATGAACTTTTCCACATCAACACTTCCAGCTGCCCTGTTCAGCACTCCCAGCCCAGCGCTGCCCCTCCTCACCCTCGTGGTTGTTGCTGCCCAGTGGCCGCGGTGTCACCGCTGTCCAACGTCCCGGCAGTGACACCGCATCCGGGGCAGCGCTCGGCCACCAGCACCAGCAGGGAGTGACCTGTGCTGGCAGGGCATTGCAGTCACACCCCACTGCAGCCAAAGAGCACAGAAATCACAACAGCCTGCTGATTAAACTGGCAGAGCAGTCTGCTGAACAAAACCCAACTCAAGTGGGGAGACGGGCACCACGAGTCAGAGCCACGAACCAGCAGCCATCCAAATGCCTTCATGTTACATGGATTTGGCAAAAGGTTGGGGTTTCATTTTCCTTTCTAAATCTCAATTAAAAGTATGCAGTAACAAGTAAATTATTTAGGGGAAAATGAGTGAGTACAAGGAAAACAAATTTCAAGAACTACAAATGGGATAAGCCATGGAGATTATAAAAAGACTACACTTGACCTGTCAACATGAGGAAGTCCCAGAGTTTTTATTAAAATGGGGCAGTGGGAAAGACAACCTGCTGTTTAGGGAAGCTGTATATTTAATTTTAGTGCCAATAATGGCATAGCCCATGACTATAAGGTATTATTTAAGACCCATCATGCAATTTCCTTGGAGGATTCCTCTCTGCACTTTCACAGTATGCCGCAGTTTGCTAGTCTCTGTACAATTTAACTACTGTTTACTGATTATTATTGAGCATGGGACAAAATTCACCCTCTCTGGACCAATAAATATAAGCTTTAGACAAGAAGCAAAATATTTCAACTGCTGCCTGCCACCATATGATTCCATGAATATACACTGTAAGAAAATGGAAACAAAACAAACCAACTAAATAGAGAGTCACGGTTTATTAACATAACATACTGCAAATCTAATTAAAAGTCAAATAGGCAATACCCTCATCAAAATCCAAATGTTCTTTACAGAAACATCAAGGAAGAAGGGGCATACAGGGGACGGTACCACAAAGGTAATCAGAATTCATCTTCTGGGACCCGTACCCTATTACTCGAACCTCATTATCAGTACTCCGTACAGGAAAGCAACACCCAGAGACCACATCATTAACTTTCTACACATGCATTACCCCACAGCTCAAAAAAATGCAACAGAAAGCCCCACCAATACACATGAAAAATCAGAGGTTTTTGTTCTGTATGACACAAACCTGCTGAAATTTGAAATACAATGCCACAAAAAACATCTAAACCTCATAAAAAATGAAACGGGTCCTTTCTAGTTATGATTGCATAATTATGAGTGTAGCCTAGCTATTACACCATCTAACATCTTCATTTGTCTGTGAATACTTCTTTAATAATACAGCTATGGCTCCTTCCTTTTCTTTTTGGATTTGGATTCTTTGTCTGCTGATCAATCCCTGTCAACTGGCAAAACATAATTCATTAAGTGACTAAACATAACTGACTACTCTGAAATGCATCATATAATTAGTTGAAGGAGAACACTATCTCTTCTCTGTGTTAACCGTCCAAAAGGAAGGCAGGAAACCTCCAGCCTAGAGGGAGAAGAGACATGAAAATAGAATTGGTCACCTTGGGTTTCATGTGCTGTACAGTAGTGCACTCAGTCAAAAGACACTGAAGAACACAGCTGCCACAATATTCAAGGAAATAAGCAACACACCCCACATCAAAATATGGTTGCACCAACAGAAGCTTACACCATTGTCAAAACCTAATTCCCACCAAAAAAGAACAAACCATTGCAGGTATGACCAGTAAATGGTGAGGAGAAAAGGGCTACTGAGCAAACAGAGGGAATGCTGTAGGATGGGAGTGAAAGAAGGGGCCCACGTTACAACAGTGCTGTAGCCCACTTCTCCAGGAATTCACCTGTGGTTCTCAGTGATCAATAAAGTCCGTGTTCCCAATTATTAGGTTTCACTATCAGAGGTAACAGTGACAGTGACTAATGCACAATGTCCAAGTGCTTCTGTGCTGCTCTCTCTGCTCTCTCAGTAGAAGCAAGAACTGTGGTACAGGGTGGTGTGATAACAACCATCCTTCCGAACCAGTAAGGACAAGAATTTGCAATACAGAAGCCCTACAAGTCAAGAGAACTGGATTTGGGAACAGGAATTACAAGGACTAGACCTCTCCTAGGACCCACCTGAATAATTTGAAGAATTTTAAATTTTTTTGATTGACTATTAACAGGGAAAAAGGACCAGTATTCTGTCATTGCTTACAGCCCCTGTGAGAAATGAGCTAAGAGTTGGGGATAAGATGTGGCTGATGCCAGGGCAAGTTTAGTTCCCCACAGGGACACATTCCAGGTTTCACCATTCCCTTCCAGGCAGTATCATGGCCTCAGCCACTCCTCCCCTGCCCCAGCTGTGCCAGCCCATGTGCTGGCCACTTTCCCTACCCCACACAGTGCTGCTGTTATCCTATGGGAAATAGGAGCTGACAGGACTTTGTGCATCACCGCTCTGGGTGCCGCAACAGCCAAACCCCAATTTGGCTGAGAGCAATTCCACAGCACCTTTTCCAAACGCTCTCTATGTGCCAGCCCTGCCCCACTCATGAATTCTTTGTGTATCAGGATGTGTTTGAGTTGCCAGACTGGTCTTTCACACGAAACTCCCAAGGTATCAGCACATGCCTCAAGAGAGGATCATTGACCTAATAGCTACAGCTTTGAAATAATACCTGTGGCTAACTTCCACTGAGGGAAGATCCTGGTGCATTGTGAAAGTCACAGAAACCTGATTAAGCTTGAATCTGCTAATGGCTGATTAGAGGATCGCAGTGCAGTGGGTACAAGGCACAAGCTGAGCAGCACAGATCAACCTCAGCCCAGTGGAACAGAAGAGTGCTGCCTCCCCCAAGTCATAGTGACCCTACACACCAGAACCACAGCAAAAGGGAAAGTGAGGTTAAGGCACTGGATTTAAGAAGTTCAGTACTATTTAAGGGGGTTTCCACCCCACCAAGGGAGCTGCAAACCCTTAAAGTCCATCTTTAGGCAAGACACCAACATGTAATACCATATAAACCTCATTTCCACCTCTGTTACACAGCATCAAAAATCCTCTGAAGATTTTAGCTGTAAATCAGAAGGCTCACACTTCTGAGAGATTTGAAGACAACAGTAGAGCTAAACTGTGGTGGAAGCCCAAGGCATCGAAGCTGAGCCTGGGTGTTAGGGGCAGACAGGAAGAGCTGGGGCTGTGGGACACCAGCCAAGGGGAAGCCTTGAGGCCCCAAGCAACACTTTTACTCCAGACACCTCAATTTACTTGCAAACCAGTCCACAACCAACCACACAAGAGTATTTTACCATCAATGGCAAGCTGAACTAAAAATACATCAAGTAAGGAACACAGCACATATCCAATGGTTTGCTCAGGGATATGCTCCTTTTTACTCTACATGTGAGGTCTAAGACTTTCAAAGGAAAATAGTAATTTGGGATTTCAGCTTTTGCCCAAGAACTGGCTGGGCACTGGTCAGTGAGTGGTGAACAACTGCACTGTCCATCACTTGTATTCTATATTCTGTTTTTATTAGTAGTAGTATCATCATTATTATTTTCTTCCTTTACTTTCCTATTAAAAAGGCTTTATCTCAACCCACGAGTTTTCTCAGTTTTCCCCTTCCCCATCTCTCTGGCAGTGAGGGAGCAGCTGTGTGAGGCTGAGTTGCATCTGGGGTTAAACCATGACATCCATGTTAGAGATAAAAATCAGTATTTTAAAATTATCTTTGAAATACTTCTGAGTCACTTCATTTTACCCGAAGTAAATGGCAAAGTTGAAGGCTGAGCCTGATCAAATCACCCTTTCATACAAAAAGTATGTAAAAAATTATTGACCACCCTTTCTCAATACATTGGTGCACATCTATGATGTTTTGCACGTGACAACTGCACCCAGCCCTCTGCAACCTTACCCACTTGTTCCTCCCCACACCATGAATTCAGTTATGTTGATGGAAATACCTGTGACTGACCTGCTGTAGCCACGGGAAGAAGGTACTAGAAGGGGAAGCAGAACCCTATATAATTTTCTCTCCTTGCCTATTCTGCACTCCCTCCCCACCCCCAACTTCTTCCCAAAGAGTTGCACTTTTGTACTTTGGGGCCTCTTATTTTAATTTATGCAACAGCTTAAAACATTTTGTTAGGGCTGAGTGAGACCATCTGTGCAAGAAATAAAAGATGCCTAAGGGTAAAATAGGCAAGAGCAGTAATGCTGAATCCGTGGAAGGCAATCGACTGCCTATGGATTTCGTATCTACTGCTGTGACCTTTCCAACGATGGCTTTCAGTCAAGGGTAATTTCCATACGACGTCTGCTCCAGAAAGAAAAATTAATCCAGAACAGCATTAGTGCTTTCCAGAAAACTGGACAGCTGCAATTGCCTGTCACTTCTCAAAGCCTATGTACCATTTAGCATGACATTTGCATAACATTATAGAAAATCTCCTTCATTATGTCCTACAAGAAGATGTGCCAGCATTTGTTTTCCTGAGGTGAGCAGGGACTCAAGTTGATTCCGAAACATAAACTTTTTGTCAAGGATGGCAATGTTGCTCTTTAAAATGATGGATCACTTCCTACAACTCTTAAATTACCATTACAAAGCCCTGACCCCGTGTGCATTAAGTATTCCCCAAAGATGCTGAGGAATATTTTACGAGTTGTTTCATTTTGCTGTCTTCTTTCTCATTACCTTTGGGGCTTATTAAGAAAGTCTTTTTTTTTTTTAATAACTTAGAGAGGTCCAGGACTAAGAGGGAAAAAAGAACCTAAATTGGAGTTGAAATATATTTAAGTTCAAAGATGAAAGAGTTTTATTTACAGAAAATAGTTTCAAGGAAAGCAGTGAGCACTTTTATCTAGGGAACCTCCTCCCTTCTTTGGAGCAATTACATGCCAGTAAAGCACACAGATGGGAAGTTTTGTCTCAGTGTCAACCTTATATTCTGGAAAAGAAAAATCAGCTTCAGGATGACAGGTGACAGTGGGCCAAGTTCATCAGTGGTGTAGGCTGGCTCGAAGCACAAGCGTACATTGGAACATTTTCAGGAAGGAACACTTGAGGCCAGGAAAAGCACATACCTGGAATCACTCTCAGAAACCTTCAGAAAAGGCAATGGTGGAAAACCTGTCTGCTGTTTAACAGGGGTCAGTTCTGCTTGCAGACAAAGAATGAGCTACATATCCTTGGGTAGCAAAGAAATAATCTGATTCCTTCATAAGTTATTTAATGATACACCATTCCAGAGAAGCCAGGATCCTGTTTTCACACCTGTGCTTTTCCCTTGCCCCCCAGAAATGTAAGGATCCAGGACAAGAAGCATCCAGGACAAGGAGGCAGAAAGAACCCAGCTGAGGCTGGAATACATTCCTAGGATCCTGCATTACAAACTGGCTCACGAGAGGAGCAGCACCACCGTCGCCCCACGTCAGAGCTCAGCAGTCCATGTGTGCACAGTGGCACAAAGAGACAAGTGCTGGTGCTGTCATGCAGCCCCCTCCCCTCATACAAATTTGTAATTTAATAAGAGGTGCAAATAGATTGGTAACTTGGCAGTTCACATTCCCTTTTTATTAATTCCTGCATGACTCCTCCCTTCACAATACCCTGGAGTCTCACACATTGTCCTTATGAAACGTGGGAAGCACCAGAAAAAGGAAAAAAAAAAAAGGCAATTTTTTAACAACTGCATGGTCTGGTTCTGCGCAAGAACAAAAGACCAAGGTAATTTGCAATAGTTAAAGCAACTAATAGCTCACAGGCTGGATTGCTCAGGCAGCTGGTAATGGCCCAGGCACGCAGTGGTCTGTGTCTGACCAAGGTCAGTGGTTACTCCTATGTGACAGCTACTCTCCAAATTACAATTTCAGATTTTTTACAGGGCAAGTGTTCACACGTCTGTAACTGCAAACAGAGCTTCCAACAAACAGGCAGCTGGAGTGGCCAAAATGCTGGGAAGGCCTGATGTCCCAAAGCAATGCCATGCAGTGCCAAGGCTGGTGGAACAGAGCCTGTAGCCCCATGCACAACCCATCCCATTTTCCCCACTGCTCTGAGCACAGGGAGACCCAGCTCTGACAGCACCTTCAGGATGCAGCTTTCAGAGAGAAAACCAAGACCCTGCTGGACACCACCAAACTCCATCTGTGGAGTTCAGACTCTTAATGAGAGAAATCTTGACTCTGAAAAAGCCTTATGCATCTATTTTCCTGGTTACCTTTATTTCCCTAGCAACATATGTTTTAATGAACTAGAGCTTTGCCATTACAAACAGGTTCTTAATTAGGAGCTTATAATACTATATAAACTGACAGCTGCGGCACAACACTAGCTGACCAAATTCTAACAATTAGAGCGAACACAAGCTCCACCTGAAAAGCCAACCAAACAAAGAGCAAAAACCCAAACCACCAGATTTTGAGCACAGATTTCTGCAGCCTGCACCAGCACATTGTGCATCTCAGCTGGCCAGGTTGGGAAACGAGCTCCAAATGACAGGGATCCATGGCATGCCCTCAAGAGCAGTCAGTAATAAGGGCTAATGCCAGTGTTGTTTTGCCAGGAGCAGAAACAAACAGATCTGTGAGATGCTTGTTTGTTGTAGGAGATGCTAAAATTATCTTGGCTCCTCCTAATGGGATAGAAAAGCTGGTGTCATTTGGGCAAGTGACTCCATGAGGTGACGGGAGGTCCAAGGGCAGGCTGGAGGCTCCTCCAGTGACTCTTTCCCATGCAAGGGAGCAGCAGCCTCCATGAATGCCCTGGTGAGGAGATCCCAGCCCAGCCAATGCCGAAATTCCTCGCAGCTCTCCAGGCCTGATGGAGACACATAATGAAATACAACCCTGTCAAGCTCAGCCCCTGGGTAACATTTTCACTTCTACATTCCATTTTCAGTTTAGGTCGAGATTTTTAAGAAGACAGCAAGCAGCACTCCAGTCCCAGGTGACAAGATCTGCTCAGATTTAGTCTTTGAATGTTGCAAATTAAATTCCCTCATCAGGCCTCTAATCACTCTTACCAGATGGGGCTTGTGCTCAATTTTGGATCCACAGGAAATTTAATGGTTATTGTTTCTGTTTAAATAGGAGATTATTGCATTTTAATAAGTTCTCTTTGGGACTTGCAGCAACAATAGAGCACTATGAATTACTGTAGATAGCTGTTACTGCATGCTGGGGAAAAATCAAGTTACTAAGTGTGACAAGTTGCTTTTTCTTCCCTTCCAGCAATCGCTCGGAGTGTATTTACCACCAAATTAAGTATGTGCCGTGGGGATAATATTTTTATCCTGCCGAGGGGGGAAGGCGCTTGTCTGTGGATTTTCATTAAAATGACACATCTGTTCAGCAATTTCACAAAGTAATTCTGCTGAAAGTTTTATCAGCTAATTTTAATTATTCACTCCAGTGGGTTGAATACAGGATTCATCATGTTGAATTAATACATTTGACGGGAATTTCACAAAGAGGGGGGAGAAAAAGCAATCAACAAATTGAATTGTCATGCAATATGGATTAAATTGAGATTCTTTAATTAGGATAAGCCTGAGATTTGGTATTTTGAAGGTATTAGAAAGCTTAGCAATACAGTGGTAAAGATTAAGAAAATGCAATTAAATATTACACTTTGGACACAGGCAGCAGTGTGAGCAGAAGACAAGAGTCCCCTTTTTAGCAGCACAGTCAGTAGTGTTGGTTTCAAGAATTCCTGAATGTCTGAGTTATCAGGGATGGCATCCAGGGACAGCCTCTGCCTGACAAAGCTGAGCTACAGGCAGGGGTTTGTAAAAGAGACCATCCTGCTAAGTGATGGGATTGGACTTCTCTTTGAAAAACTACTTGCAATATAATTGCCCAGAGAGTGTGACTCATCCCACTATGTTAAATTTCAATTTATATATTAACACACCCACTGGCTGGGGCTGAAGTCACACAGACTCAGCTTGGCAGCAAATTCGAAGACTGAGTGTACGTTTAGAAGAAGCAGCAGAAACTAACTCAGATCTCCAGGTCAGGGTGACTGTGGGTGACAATTGGCACATAGATTTTTCCTAGATTTAATGTCTCTGTAGGACTTCTGCAGTCTTGTTTAGTTGTAAATCGTGAATAAAATTTCGAACATTTTATTAACGGAATCAGTGAAAGTACATACAGAAATTCTGTACTTACTAAAAGGTGAGGGAACAATGCGTCACGGAAGATTTTGCGTTAAATTTGAATTTTATTACTACTTCCATCACCTCCAATGCCAGGAGACAGGATTACTGAGTTCCAACCAGTCCTGAAGAAACCCAGAGGCCCTGACCCTCCCTGGGAAAACTGCTGTGACTGTGCTGATACACGCTGATGATGAGCTGGCTGTAAGCAGCATGACAAATTGCATAACAAAGGAATATTTGGCAGCAGCAGAACGCTGTGTTATCTAACAATACATACTTTAATATGAGATTACAGCTGCTTTTCTCCGCTGCTGACATTGTCTCCTGAACATCCACTGAAATGGGGTCTGACTCAAAACTCGCCCCTCTCTGGTGTCAACGCCATAGCCTGATGCCATTTTGCCATACTCTGTGTGTTTGCCAGGAATTCAACTTCCAAATGTGCATGAGAACTCACAAACTATTGACTTTCAGAAGGCCATGTTTTGAATTTATCTCCAAAAGAACAGTGATTTCACCCCTTTCCAATTCACTTTTACCTAACTTTAGTCAATCAAAATGGAGATGCCTCCTTCAGACTGGTTGTTTGAGATTTCTCTACAGACAGAAGAAAGAGCCAGACGTGGCCAGAGAACAGCTCCACTCACCTGCCACAGATTCACAGAGCAAAAGCCATCATGGGCCATTCTTGGGGGAATTCTCTGTGTCGATGGGATACAGAGAGAGCTGGAAAACCATTTCACAGCACATATTTCCAATTCCTGCTCATGACATCCATCCTGGACATACAACCCCACCTCTTTTCTCAAGCTGGTGCCCAAAGACGCATGATGATGTTTGTCAAGGCTGCCTGCTCCCAATCCAGGTTTCTGCATCACTTCCCACTTTGTCCATCCTTGATCTTGCTCCTGACCAGCCTTCCTGACCTTGTTTTAGAATCATGGAATGGTTTGGGCTGGAAAGGACCTATAAAAACATTCAGCGCCACCCCCTGCTATGGGCAGGGACACCTTCCACTATCCCAGGTTGCTCCAAGCCCCATCCTACCTGGCCTTGGAGAAGAGGGGCAGCTACAGACTTCCTACGAACTCCAACTTTCGCAGTGGGTTCCCAGCCTGGGTGAAAACCTCAGTGTTTTGCCCTATTTGAGCAGTACACTCATTTTTCAAGGGGTCAAAACCCAGTAAGAGGAAAGTATGTGGAAGGAGAACATCAGTTTTGCAGGCTTTTAAATCAAGCAATATAAAATAACAAAAACCCCATACCCAACTGTGCTACCCTGTGATGTCTGATTCATCCAGCTTCATGTCCCCCTGCCCACAGAGCCTGCAGCAGATCCATGAGAGCCCCACATCCCACAGGATGCACACCCAGAGCTCCCCAGCCCCAGCTCAGAGGGGTGGGAGAGAGGAAGGCCCTGGCCCTGCTCCTGCCCCCACACAATTGTCTAACAGATGGTTTCTGAGGTCACAGAATCGGTAAGGTTGGAAATCACCTCCAAGATCATCCAGCCTCACCATGTTCACCACCAGCCCATGTCCCCCAGTGCCACATCCTCGTGCTTCCCGAACACTTCCAGGGCTGGTGACTCCCAGCACCCTGGGCAGCCTGTGCCAAGTCCTGAACGACCTTTCGGTGAAGACATTTCTGCCAATATCCATCTCAGACCTCCTCTGGTGCAGCTCGAGGCCATTTCCCCTCATCCTGTCTCTCTCTACCTGGGAGAAGGGACTGACCCCACCTGGCTGTCCCTCCCATCAGACATCTCTGTCTACAGTAAATACCAACTAAAGGATAAAATAACAACGCAATCAAGACCCAGGGAGCTGTTTGGGAGAGCTGATGGACACGGGCACTGCCCTCCACGTGGCTGGAGAGGAGAACAAAAGTGCCCTGTGCAAACATCAGAAACCCCCAGTGTGAGACAGGCCAACGGCACCAAAATCGATTGAGCTGCTGAAGTGATGAACAGCCCTGAGCTTCAAACCCGCCCATTCTCAACAGGTTCATCTCTTTTATTTCACAGGAAAAAGACTAACTTTCCTTTAAGGTACCATGTTGACTGTATGGAAGAAGTTTTAATTCCTGTTAATAAATGTTTTCACACATTTCCTGTGTGTTTCCCTGGGCAGGTTTGGAGATTTTTAAAAGAGTTCATCATTCTGCCATTTCAGCTTCAGAAAATTAATGAAAATTTTACCATTCAGTGGATGAAGCATTAGGCCAGTTCTGAACTCTATGTTTTATTGAATTTTTTACTTTGTTATTTTTCTGAGATGCTGACAGAATCAACTTATGTCTGAAAACGTCTTTGAGACTCTTAAAGCATTAGAACTCCAAATGATAAATATTTTTATTGTGAGTGATTTTTAAATAGTCAGCAGCTCAACAAGTTGTGCAGCATCTAGAACACTGAGATCCATTCTAATCAAAACTTGTAATTATTGCTTCAGTAGAGATATCAAGTAAATTACTACCATGACAGCAAAAAATTGATTTTTTTCCATGCCTGAAATTATAAAAGTTTGTAAAATTTATATATATTAAATTTTATGGATGTATACATATTTTATGGTATGTAAATTAACTTTTGTAATACAGTGGTCATTGAATTTAGGGAGAAAAGCCACAAATCTTTGATTTTCATGTGTATTATTTGCCTCACGACTACCAAATGGATCACTTGTTGAAGCACTGACACAACACACTTTCCTAATCCATGGAACTGACACAATGCAGTTGTCAATTTTCATACTGATTGAGGTCTCCCACTGCCCCTCACACGTGGGTTTGTCAGCAAGAGCTCCACGTGCCTTCACTGGCTCTGCTAAGCTGGGCTGAGCCACAGCCTCAAAAATTGGGGACCCTCCACAAAGAAAGAAAGAGCTGCCAAAAATCCTTACTTTACTTCTATTAGTATCCCATTAAAGAAAAAAATAATGCAGATGCAAGCATAACTCAACTGTGTCTTGCAGGTAAAAGAGAGACATTCTGAATGGAGAAACTGGATGAAAAGCTGGAGGTTTGGTCAAAGTGTGCAAGTTTACCAGACTGCAACTCCATCCCTCAAGTTGGCCGCTGCAGAGCGCAGGGATTTGAAGGCCAGGCTTCAATTACACTGGCCTGTTTACACACTTCTTTTTCTGCCTGCCCTTCTGCTGCCCCTGTGCTCAGATGTCATATTATCCTTATCAGCAGATTAAAAAAACCTCTTTGCAGAAACACTTATCTGTATAATACCAGTGATGACACTTAAGCTTCAACTTTCCTATTTAACACTCCATGTGCCTTACTGATATCATTCTGGACAGATGAAATTATGTGTTCAAGACTCTCAGGGTCAGAAGAACAGCCAAAACAGGTTGTGATAATGGTCCATGCAGCCTAACCTCCTGTCTCCAATCTGTTTCAGAGGAAGAGACAGAAATATCTCAAAGTCATAGGATAAACCTCCACCAAATAAACTTTCCTCCTGTCACACAAGATTTATAGCCTCACTTAAGGTTGGATGCTTGACAGCTCCCTCCTAAAACTCTTCTTTATTTCTAGTATTTACTGTAACAGCTGGAGACACTCTTGTTGATATGAATCAACACCAAACCCTTCTAAAAGCCTGACCTGAGGTATAATTTTTCTCCTGAGCTTAAAAAAAAAAAAAGAAATCACAGAAAAAGAATCCCTCGCTTCCTCTTAATTTTGCAACTTCTCACTTCTTGGAACTTCTTCATGCTCTGGAATTGTGATCCACTGCAGCCAATAATTACATCTGAGGTGGCTACTTCTGAAATGCAGGACACAACTCCTGAAGGGTCTCCAAAGAGAAGCACATCCCCCTTACTCCTGATTGCACTGAAGTGAAAAAAGCAAGCCAGGCAGCAGGAAGGCAAACCCCAAGTCACTGCATGTCCCAATCAGATACTGAACAATCCTGAACACACTTGCTATTGTCATGTATTTAACACATGTCACAAAGAGGCTGTCCTGTCACGGCTGGGTTCTCATTTCCACCTAAATTAATACAGAACAGCTGATTCCGTTTTGAAAAGGATGAAAACTGTGCATAACACTTCTGCCTTCACAGCCCACTGAGCAGAACACGACAGATGTTAGGATAACTGCTCTGTGTTTGGCCTTGTTGGGGTGGTGACATGAACTCCTCAGTCTGAGGGAAGGTCTGAGGAAAGGGGACAAAGCCCAAGGCAGCAGCCCCGAGGATGGCCCAGGCTGCAGCGAGGTGTGGTGCCATCAGGGAATGTACTGCAAGATTTGCTAATTGCATTGGCACTCTGTGTGACCCCGTCAGGAAGGTAAAATCACTATATAATTATATTGGCTTCTTGGAATTTCCTGTAGGGATGTACTACTGTAACTTAGGTCGGAAAAGCGAGCAGGAAAATGCCATCGTGGCCACACAACTTCCGACCAGACCCCTGGGGGCAATCAGGGGACAGTGGCCGTCCTCCCACGCCTCAGCTTGACTTAAGCAGCAGTTTTCCAAGATGAGAAACCTGCCAGAAATGAAAATATGTAAGGGGCAGGGAATCACTGAGGTAAAAGACTCTCTGGGGAATGGAAATAGTTTGTAGCTGGACAGAAGAAGTGCTCTGTAGACCTAGGTGGTCTTGCAGCACCATAGGAAGTTGTGGCACATGGGCACATTGGTGTAAAAGACAGGGAGACAAACGACAGGAGCCTGGACTTTACATTGTTTTCCAAGTAATGGCTTGTTCTGACCAAAAATTTCCTGTCTTCAAAGTATGCCTGATGCCAGAGTAGATTTCTGCTTGGGTCATTTAGAGGAGGACAGCTGATGTTAAGCCTGGGCTGGTGCTGCAGAGCTGCTCTTCACTGAGACACACGCTACCAGAAGTTGGGGCCTGGTCTCAAAATGGGAAAATGTACCAAATTCCCAGGAGAAATGAAGTTCCAGCCAGTAATCACCTGAAGTGAAGTTGTGTTTACCTGGTATCTGTAATATGTATTAATTCCTAACTACCCATGCACCCCATTTGTTTGAGAATTAAAATAAAGAAAATGATTAGCAATCTTGTTTTGATGCATTCATTTTGCATTTTCCCCAATAACTTTTCCTGCTGAAAGAAGCAATTACCAGTTACTTCTGAGCGTGTGCCCTGTTTGGAGCTTCAGTTCAACAAACTCCCAGTTTAGCAATTTGGTTATTTCTTAATATACCAGTTTTATTGCCATGTATCAGTTACCTGTCTGTGTTGGTAACTAGTGAGTGATCTCTTCCTACCCATTTCTGCACCCATGAGCCTTTTGTTGTATTTCCTCTCCCCTGCCAGCCAAGGAGGGCAGTGACAGAGGGGGTACCTGGTACCCAGCTGGGACAATCCATCACCACGGGGGTGACACTTGACAAAAAAATGCAGAATAGCTCTATAGGAAACACTCACTGAGCCATCTTTAATTTTCACAGCTGCAGGTATGCACAGGAAATCAAACTCCTGAAACTGTGAACCTCTCTGACTTTTCTTTCACGGAAGGGAAAAAGGTCCTTTTCAAGTATGTTTCAAAAAAACAAATTAAAAACACCCCAGACAAGAGACATTCTCAGCCAACTTTCATTGCCTGGGAGTGTTTTTACGGCCAACTTATAAACTGCTCAAAACAGGTTTTACAAAGTAATAAAAACACAGTCAGGACCTTCTCAGGAGCCACGGCTAAAGGTCTGAGCACATGGAGTTTACACTGAGCCCAGCCAAGCTGCAGCTCACCCAGCCCGCTGCAAACGGGCCAGCACCGCCTCTGCAGATGGTGCAGGGATGCAGCAGTCAAATCTGGGTGACATATTAAGCTCATGACAAAGCAATGATGACAAACTTCCAGACAGAGAAGCTGAGACCGCAAACACGACTGCCAGAACACAGACAAGAGAGGAGCAAAAAAAGCCAGCCCAGACGCTGCCACAAAACCCCCAAGAACAGCAACAGCCATGAAATGATTTGAAGAATCTGTCTCAAAATGCAAACTGGGAGTTTTCTCAGGCAGCCTCTCAGACCGTGTGCATCAGGGCAGGCAGAGCTCAGCTTAGAGTGTGCTCTGACTCCTGCTCTTCCAGTCACACCAGCCTTTCACTGCTGGGGGATCTCTCCCACAGCACCTAAAACACAGCACAGGGAGTTGAACTCTTTTTTCATTTCTTTTATGCTAGACAGAGAATTTCTGTGTTTAATTCTAACACAGATCTTTAAAAATTAATATATTTTTGTGGGTTTTTTGATAACACATATTTTTTATTTCTTGGGAATCTATAGTTCTGTTTTCCCACCATGTTAATCATAGAATCAAGGAATGGTTTGGGCTGGAAGGGACTTAAAGCTCCTCCAGTTCCACCCCCTGCCATGGGGACACCTTCCACTTCACCAGAGGGCCAAGCTCTGCCCATCCTGGCCTTGGACCCGGCCAGGGATGGGGCAGCCATAGCTGCTCTGAGCATCCTGTGCCAGGGCATCACCACCCTCACAGACAAGAACTTCTTCCCAAGATCTACCCTAAACCTAATGTGCTGTCCATTCTCATCAGAACTGGTTGAGTAAAAGCAATCACAGCCAACTCCAGGCCCTTTGGGATCCTCAGTTTGTAGCAGCTGAAATACAACACTCACACTCTTCAGATTTGGCTCTTAGATTTGCAACAGTGAAGATTCTACCAACAGAATCTACCAAGAAAGTCTATTTTCCACTGAAAATAATCAGTACTTCTCACATTTAACTAGTCCATTTTACTGTGGTTTCTGTATCTCTTGGCTCTCAGCTCCATTAGCTTTTCCCACAAGGCAAACACAGCTCTGCACGTGACTCTTTCCACAGCTGACTTCAGGCAACATCCCTGATTTTCCTGGAGATGGTGGAGGTTCCATCCTATTCCACAGAAGACAAGGTCAATCTTGCAATCAAATGCACTTGTCAAACAAGGTGTGACACTGGGTCAGGGCTCTCATGAGGTGTCATGTCCAAGGAGCTCTCCCCTGTGCTGGGCTGCAGGGACACAGCCAGGCTGCACTCTTGAGTACAACACCTGGCTGTCCATTCAAGCAGGGTTTTGTTGTTGTTGTTGTTTTGTGGTTTTTTGGTGTGGTTTTTTTTTTTTTTTCCCCTCAGAAACTTGAAGAATCTTCAGTTGTTCAGAGGTAAGTATGCACATATATAAATAAATGAATAAATACAGACATGCAGAAAGTAGAGGTAAACTGTGACTGCGCCCATGTAATTTTCCGAAAAACCAATTTGGTTTGGAGATGCAGTTGTATCTACTGAATCTAGTCAGGATGATCTAGAGCTATGCTGTTACTCCTGCAATTTCATGTATAGCACACCAGTCGTTATTTTATTAGGGAAATCCATGGGAAAACTTCCTGATTCTTCAGTTTCACAAAAAATAATCAGGAAGAAGGAACACAGAGCCAGCCAGTGTGCGAGGGGACAGGCTGAGCTTTTCTTCCGACTCAAAACTGACAACCACAAGAAAATCCAGCTGTCCAGCTGGGCCAGGCTGGGAGAGGGAAGCATTTCCATGTCTCCCTGATTCAGCACAGCTGGGAAAGATGTGTTCCCAGTCAGGCCCTCACACCACCAGCACAAAGAAACACCACAAAGATCTTCCCCCACTGCCCCTGAGCTCACCCAGCTCCCTGCCCACAGCTCACCCTGGGGCTGAGCCAAGCCCCCAGCACACACAGCGAGGTGATCCAGTCCTAAGAGGCCCAATTTCCTCCTGCACCAAAGATTTCCTTTACCAATTTGAGTTGTCTCCAAGGACTCCCCAGTGCTAAGTTAGCCTGGCTGCAGCCAGAGGAGACAGGACTCCTCTAGGAAACAATTAGAGAGGTGTTTTATTTGGTGCTGGTGCTTCCCCAGGGACCCTACAAGAAGTCTGCAAAGTTTCATCCGCCTGTGTGAACATCAGCTGTGGGAGCCCCTGCCTTCCTTGCTCTTCCTTCTGCACAAGGATAAATACTCCAGGGATTTGGCACCTCCTGGGTAAGGTAGGATGAGTGGACTCAGGGAAACTTGCAGGAGCTGCTGGAGGGAAGTCACGACAGCCAACGGAGCCAATTCCTGTGTTGGAACGCAGGAGGCTGAAAACTCCAGGCTTTCTGTTCTAAAGTGCACTGACCCTCAAGCAAGCACATATTTCACTTGAGGCTGTGGAACAGGCTTCCGAAATTGAGTGATAGCACTGGGGTTGTGAGTGTGTGGTTTGAATAGCATTGTGTGATCTCACAGGGTGAAAAACTTAGATTTGAGATTTTAGTATATAGTAATATACATGGGGCAAGATGGAGGATTTTGGGCCTTGTCTAAGTCCTTCTTCTTCACCTTTTTCTTCCTTCCTTTTCATGGGTTTGGGTGGTTTTCTGTAATTGGGTGAAAAAGGTCCGCATTGCGGGCCTTGGGTGGTCATTATTGAGTCAGAAATATAAATAATATAGCTGTCACCTCATTATTGGGTGATTAGCACTTAAATAACCTTGGAAAGAGTTAGAGGTGCTCTATTTTACCTTTGTTTTCTAACTTGCTAGTTAGAGCTCATGGTTCGTGAGGCTGTAATACAAATAAGAATTAATAAACACAGAGTCGGAACACAAAACTGTGACTCCCGTTTATTAATCCCGATGTTGGCAGAGAAAAAGAAGCCAGAACCATCCCACTCCTGCTGCAGGGACTCCTGAGCCTCACCTCACACTGCAAGTGCAGCCTTTTCACCATTTTGCACTTGTTTCCAAAAACGAGCCAACGGCTTCAATGGAAGGAGGAGAACAGGCTGAGAATCAGTGAATCATTTATGTTGGAAAAGGCCTTTAAGATCATTAAATCCAACTGTAAACCTCACACAGCCAATGAATAGAAGCTGGGAACAAGCAGCCTATTTAGAATAAATATCTAATAGATAGCAAATAAGAAGGAAAAGCAATAGACAGAACCAATTAATGGGTTTTCACTGAGGGCAGGCAGGTTTTCCTGCTTTTTACACATTAAAGCCATTCACAGCCTCTGTGCTCAGCTGTACAGAGCTCTGCTGCCAGACTTGCTCCACGCAGCGTCCCCAAAAAACCTCCAGAAACCTCCAGGTACTGAGAAAAGATAAACCCACACAAATCACTGGGCTCCACCACTGATACATCGAAATACCTGCTGCTCAGTAGAAGTCCTGGTAGTGTAAGTGGTAAATAAGTGTTTTTTGCCATTTAAAACTATTTTGGGTAACCAAAACAGGTTAATGTTAACATGATTATGTAAAAGGTACTCAAAACCTGTATTCAGTGAAAGTTTCACTTTGAAATAAACATTTCATTGATAACTCGCTCCAGGCTTTTTTCTGGCTTATAGCAAATACCATGTCTTTCTTCTCCATGTATTTATAAAACTAGAGGTCTCCTCGGATTGTCACTGCAAATAGAATAGGGACAGGTAATTTTATTTGTAGTTTCTGTCCCTAGAATGAAGCCAGCTTCCTACTCACACCAATGTGAACATTGCAAAAGTTATTAATAAAATCAGTGTACACCCTCATTGCTGTTCTCTTTCCTGGAATAATACTTAGACTGTTTTTTATCAGAAAGTCAATTTACACTGAAAAACTTATTATACACTGGATATTAATCCCCAAAACCCATCCCACTTTGACCAATAGGAGAGGAAAAGCTGATTTCAAAAACATACAGCTATTTTGCTATAGTAATCCTAGACTGATCAGTCCATGGAGGGCCACCCTGTAACTACAGAAACGCTCAGTGCCATCAGTATTCCAAACACAGGCAGACAGGCAGATGTCCCATTGCAGAGGGAATGCCAAATGTCTATCAATGAGATGTTACCATGGCCAGAAATAACCGAGGTAGGATGACTGAGTGGTTCCTTTGTGAGACAGTCCAAGTGGGGGAAATATTTACTCTTCAAGTTGAGAAATCTAAAATCAATCTAATGTCACTTAAAAATAGGAGTTGCACTGTAACTGATATGCTGATCATAGAAAGCACACAAAGACGATGGTGCTATTTCTGTAAATACAAGGCAGTGCAAGTGTAGTTCTGCTGAATTCAGGGAAACTGCACTCATTTACAGCATATGAACATCTGGTCTTTTATATCTGGAGAAAGGTAGGATAAATACTACCCCACCATTCCAGGAGAATCCTTTTCACTCCCCCAACTTAAATGGATTTACACAAGAATTTGTCTTTTCTTAGACTCCCTACTTGAAAAACTGTGCAGACATTAAAAAAATACGTATTTAGCAAGACTAAAACTAACCAATCACTGAAGTTTTCTGAAAATTCTACTACTGGAAAACTACATGGACAAAATACAAACGCACATTAGTGCTCTAAAACCCAGTTTCTATTTCCATAAGCCATTTCAGCCACTGAAGAGCCTTTCCTTTGCCGTCCCCTAAGAAAATTTAGGACTGCAGGAGATCAGCCACCTTTTGCTAAAAGCCTTAGCTCCTAAGCCTCTGCCTTTACAGGTCTGAGCCACAGCTGAATGGTGAAGCTTACAGACAAAATCTGGTCTTTATACCTTTCATCAGCTGCAAATGTCCATTCACACCAACGAATGTGTTCTACCACATTGTGCCAAGGAAACAGAGCAAAGAGGGAATATCCTCATCCTGAAGGAAACTGCTTGATTTGATGAGTAAGTACCACCAAAAACCTTAAATGCCTTCAAACACCCCCAGCAGCAATGACAGCAGCGATCTCGAGCCCTTCTGGCAGGACAGGTGGTGTGCTAAAGTGTCTTGTATTATCTTTCCTCACATCCAACTCATCTGTTCCTTCACTGAAGAACACAATCCACATTGTTAGGTTTTGTGTGTGTCTGTGGTTTATGTAACATTTTGCGCTGTCTAATTGGTTCACCAGCAATTAAAAATAAACCCATGGCAAAGCTCCACTTGCCGGTTTCACCTTGTCACAAACGCGCTTGATGCTCACTGCGTCTTAAATAAAATGTATCACTGGGAGGGAGAGTTCTTTTCCGTCAATTTTTTTCCACCATTTGGTATAATTATTCCTGACAATTTGCCCATCACACTGCAAGAGTCTTTCCAGAAGGAGAAAAATACTACTTTGTGTTCTTGTGATCACAAGTCTAATTGAGCGGAAAACAAATCTGTTAAAAAGAGAGGGAAAAAAGAAAAGGGGGAAGAAAAAAAAGTAAGAATAATGAGAGATTGTGAAAAGACAAGCCAATCTTGCACTTGGTTAAAAAAAACACGATGAGCAAAAGAACAAGGGAACATGCAACCAACTACTCCTGGAAATCTGAACAGATCTTCTTCCCCTGAATTCCAGAGGAAGCCTCTGCAGCAGATGCTGTTTCAATATAACTGATGGTGACACTCAGCTCCATTTCACTGTGATGTGCAGGGGGTTTCCTGGTCTTTAATGCTGCTTTTCCATATTCCCCCCGAGCAGGGGCCCGGCAGTGGCTGGGGCAGGGCTCAGCTCTGGAGCTGACTGGGCAAAGGGCTCTTCCCTCTCATCTGAGGCAGCACAGACGAGGGCCACGTGTGTAATTCAAGCTGACAGGAAACATTAGCATTGCCGTACACTTTGTCAATTAAATGATGGTTTAATCAGCACAAATCTGAATGGTCAAATAATGTTATAATTAAAAGGAAATAATGGAAAGTGGTGTGGTGATTAATTAACAGAACAGCAAGCACCAGCAGCACATCTTGTCTGTGATATCACTTCTCCCCCGCTCCACGCTGGCTGGGGTGGGGGTGGTGGGAGGCACGCTGACCTTGCAGCATCAGAAAATCCATTTCAGAGCTGCAGATCCAGCAGCAATGGCAATTTTCACAAGCTCAAATAAATGAGGGGGAACTTTGCCTCTACCTTCCCTGCAGTGCTCTTCAAAGCACTGCCACACACGATCACTAGTGACTCCTGACTTTTTTTTTGTCTGCCTTTACAAACAGGAGACTGGATACCTTGTAAACCCTGGACACCTTGACATATACTCTGGAGCACCAGGAGATAATGCCCTGTGTTTATCTCCACTGCCTGATGTGTTGATCAGTGCAGCAGCTCCGTCCATTTCCCAGTGCCCTGGCACACAACAGCTGGTGCTGCAGAGTGTGACAGGTACTGTGACATACAGGGTCAAACACAAAATCAAATTGTGACACACAGGATCAAATACAAAATCAAACTGATCACCAAAGCACTGCAGCTCTCAGGAGGCTGCACTGCTCTGCAGATGTGCACTGTACATGGTATGAAAAGGTACACTACAATGTCAGGAGTTGTAAGATTCAAGAAAGAAAATAATCCAGTCTCCTTGTGGTGGGTGCTTGTCTTTGTACAGTAGTGATTAACTCCCAAATATTCTCAATATTCATGCCTCTAAAGGAACTTTAAAGCATCAGGGGTGTTGTAAGAAAGGCCCCAAAATGAAGGCATATAAAATCTGAAACTGTTTTTTTCAGATGACACAAACTTTAAAAATCTGTGCTTGATTTGAGCTGGATGTGATCAAACCTTAGAATGGAACCTGCAGCTAAAGCTTAGTCTGCAGGACTGTCATGGGATGCCAGCTCTGGTGAGACTGCCGGGCCTCCAGCAGACAAAGACTGGCGTCATAAACGCCATCCTTTCACTCTGGGTCACCAATCCACCTCCTAATGGTCCAGAGTCCATCAAAGCCCAACTCCTGGAACAGCACAGCCCCAGGAAGCACAGGGTGGGATTGCTGGGATGCCCTGCGCAGGGATTGGACTTGGATGATCCTTTGGGTACCTTCCAGCCCAGGATATCCCATGATCCTAAAAAAAGACCTGCTGATGGATGTGTTAAAACCAAGGAATGGAGAGAAAGAGTCAGGTCAAGTCCTGTTCCTCAGCACAGGGAGAGCTGCCCCAGTGCCAGCACATTCCACCCAGCACATTTCCCGAGGTCCAGGGCTGCTGAACAACAGAGCTCTGAAGCCTCTTCACCCAAATTTGTCATATTTTGCCTGATTACAGTGAAACAGCAACATGCACATTCAATCACGGGTAAAATGAGGGTGGGATGTTTTATTTAATATTTATACGCATGGCATACTGGCAAAATTACTGGCATCTGTATGTGTGTGAATGACTGTTTTGAGGAACATGTGTTGTGTGCAATGCTGTTTATTATCAGTAAATGAAGCCAAAAGCTAAGTTGAAAATGAATGCTAAATTAAAAATTATATAAAATGGAGTGAAATGATTTAATTAGCAGATTACAAGTGACACGCTTTACTATTAGAATTAGCTTGGGAGGGATTGAGGGAAGGGAGGAGGAAAAAAAACAAACCCTTGACTAGACACAGAAGGGTGGAAAAACATTCCTTTTCCCTCTATCTGTGGAGTTACAAACACAGTAACATATTGTCCTGGTGTTTATAATCACAGACTCTGCTGCCGTCACAGTGCTTGCTTAATGAGGCAGCCAGTTAGAAATAATGAGACTTTGAAACAAATCGTTCTCGCTTCTGAAAAGAGAAAGAGAAAGATGTGTGGTACTCACACAGCGCATTTCCAGCGCTTTGCTAACATCTCTGTGCTTAACTCCTCGTACTGTATTCCTCCAGTGGAATTTATGAGAGGAGAAATGTGTTGTGGTTTCTTGTAAAACCGGGAAGAAAGCTCAGAACTCTATTTATTCCCAGGTTTTGCCTTTAACTTGTTGCATGACTTCATTAAAAAAGCATTGCCCTGCTAAATTAATTACCACATGTGAAACACTTTGAACATTTTTGTTTGGTGTCTACCTTTAAAACAGAATATTTCACTCCTATAATGATCTTCCATTAAAATTGTCAATATTCTTTGCCAGCAGAAATTGATTTTGCTTCTCTGAGCTCCCAGGAGCAGCGGGAGAAGGACCTGTCCCCCATCCCAGCACTCATGGGGCCATGGGGGTGTTGGGAGGTGGGAAATCCATCCCTGCAGCCCGCACAGGGCAGCTGCACCTCCTCTACAAAGGTTGGCTTGCAGATTCTTCCCCACCATTTCCCAGCTTGTCCCAGCACTCTCCTCCTCCACACAGACTTTTCAAACAGCATATGGAGCTCACAGCCCGGCTCTGTCCCCAGCGCGCGGGTCCCCTGGGCTGCCTGTCAAACTCCCACTCCCCTGCTCCCAGGGAGCGGAACAATCCGAGCCTGCAGCACCCTGAGGACGCTCAGTGCTCAATACAGCCTGGAAAAAACCCATTACCACGCACAAGCCCCTCTTTGATAAAATAATCCTGCTTAAATTCAGAACCGACAAAACCATGACAACTTTGGTAAGCCTTCAAACTAAAAGCCTTTAAATTATTTTCATCTCCAAACACCAAATGAGCTTAAATGTAAATAGATGTATACAGGCAGCAACACTTTGATTTATTTCGGTGTAAAGCCACCAGCAGCTGCCCCCGGTGACCGGCTTTGCAAACCTCCACTGCAAACCAGCACGGAGAAGTGACCGCAGGCTCTGACCCTGCAGAGCAGCTCAGCATCACGGAACGCTGAGACCTTCCAGCAGCTCTTCCCGGAGCAAAGGCACGGACAAGCTGCAGGAGGAAGGCGCAGAACCACGGGGAGGGAGAAGGAAGAGCCTCAGCAGGATGCACTGAGCCAGGGCAGCCCTGGGAGGGAGCAGGGATGCTGCCAGAGGGAAGCACAGCCAGCCCAAGGCTGCTCCAAGAGCAGAGCAGCTGCTGGCTGCTCACACAGCCATACGGCTGCTTCCCAGCCAACATGCTGCTCCCAGGGCTGAGCAGCAACTGCAGAAAACAACAGACGGCAAATAATAAGGGCTATATATTACGTGTAGATTAAAAAAAAAAAAAAAAACCAAAAAAAACCAACCCAGGTTCTCCAACTGAGCATGCTTGCACCTTTCAGCTACTTCTTGGTAGCTGTGATTCAGGAGCAGGGGTTGAGTTATAGGAGCTCTGGCTCTTTCTGCAAAAGCTAGAAAGGCCACAGTTTGCAGCCTGCAACACAAGACAATAACCATATTACTTTCTAGGCATCTATGGGCATCGAGAAGCCTCTGATCAAGTTGCTAATTAAAAAACAAAAACAAAAACAAAACCCACCAAGATGGAGAGTGAACTTAATAGAAACCACTTTAGATGTGTTTGCTTATAGAAAAAATGCAGGCTGGAAATGGGGGGGGGGGTGTAGCATTTTTTCCCTAGTCTCCCACGTACTCCTAAAATGGTCTGTGCATTGCCTGGAAGTAAATCAATACTAAGCACAGTCCAGGCGAGACTGCCATCTTACATGAAGCACTGACTGTAAAATAGACACAAAAGACACATGATACTCTCTAAGGTCCCCAGCAGCTATAATATCCATCCTTGGCAGCTCGCTTGACATTTCCTTGCCCTGCTTCCCAGTCCTCTTTCTTCTCCCTCCTCCCTCCCCCTCTCCCCTCTCTCGCTAACAGCCATGCTCTGCTCTCAGGGGCTCGCCGACCGGGTGAACAGATAACAAACCTGTCAAGAAGGGTTTAGCTGGGGAATAAATCCTGCGCTCGCCAGGAAATGATGTGTACAATGGGAAAATACAAGGGATGACATGAGCCTTCCCTTCTGAGAGAGTGGCCAGGAGATGCTTAAAATGTTACAGCTCGTGCTAAATGGACATTGGGATGGCTGATTAGATCGTATCTCAGAGCTTTCAAGTGCCTCCCTTCCTCCCCACTTCTCACTGCTACTGAAGGCACACAAAGGAAGCAGACAAAGCCCATCCCTGCTTCTACTCCTTAAAACATACATATATATATTTAGAGGCTTGGCCATGAAGAAGGGGGGGTTGGCATGTGCTAAGCTTAAGGTCAAGGCTAAAATCTCTTTTGGTGGCAGGAGAGGTCACATGAAATCCACTGGGTAGTTACAATTTCCATTTATAAAAGGGAAATATAAAAGCAAGAACCTTATCTTGGGGACTTAATACATGTCTTGGCTTATTACTGTTTTCAAAGCGCCTTTTGCACAAATCTGATTTGCAGTGGTGCAATAAAGATTCATTATCCTTTTACACAGCAGACTTTGCATTTCTGCTCAGGATTTAATTATGAAAAACAGAACCCATCCCATAAACAGATGCTAATCACAGTAGGAAAGTACTTTCATTTGAGTAACAAGGTAGCTCAGAAAGTTTGTCTGGAAGTTTGCTGTATCAGCAAGAAGAGCTGCTAGGGAGGAGAAAAGGGAGGAAAAAGATTCCACCCTTCTCACAGCCTGGCATCTCAGGGAGCTGCTTTTGATGGGAACAAGAGCATTCCATGTAGCAGGAAGTTCCCTCTCCACGCACTCCTGAAGAACCTTGTCTCAAACTGCTTCTGGAGATTCCAGCACCGGCTGCCTCAACCCAAACCTTCAAATTCCAGTCTTGGAGAACTCTGGGATCCAGGTGGAATCCTTACTTCTGGTCTCCAGTGCAGCAAACCGTGCAGCTGCTGTTGAGGACTGTTCCCGACATCCAAGCACACACCCCACGGCTCTGACAGGGATTTTAAAGCAGTGTCATCCACCACTGGTATTTTACAGAGCTGGGGAATCTTGCAAGATAAAATTGCTGCCAGGGCACTTCCAGCCCTTGAAATCCAAGATGCTGGGTTTTACTTTTTTCAAATACCTTTTGGATAACACAGTGCAAGTGTGACTCCAGTGGTTGGATATTACACCAATTGTGCCTGTTAAGGGCACAGTGAGCAACACAGGGTAGACACTCTGGTGAGACAGGCTGTGAACAAAGCAACGCCACTTGCACAGAGAATGCTATCCACATAAACTCTAAAATAGTTCAGTTATCACAAATAAGTCATGTAATGGTTCCTTGAAGTTTGATGTTATAATCAGGAAAACACGGATTTGCACAAACTGGTGTTTAAAAACCATTACAAAATTAAAACCACTGTGCAGCAACCCAGTAGACAAAAATTACAATTGCTTGCAATACTTGTCAGTCGTTAGAGCAATAAAGACAACAATATATCATATACATATTATATATATAGAGAGAGAGAGAGTATAGCAATAACAATGTATCTATAATAACATATCCAGTGTGTTCCAAGAGAAGCCACAGCCCAGGGTCCCCTGGTCACTGACCAGCCCTGTCTAGGCTGGAGGCTGAAGTATTTGTTTATCAAGGGATATAGGATGAACTTTTATAATGGTTTACTTCTGAAAGCTGATGAAGAATATGCATCACTTTTGCAATTCCTTCATCTACAAGATGTTTTTAATTATAATTTCACATCAGCATTTGTGTAGAATGTCTAATAAAAAACATAAATGGAATGTAGATTAAACTATTTTAGCAAACCAAGTCATTCAGCAGTATTTGGGGTGGTTCTTGAGTTAAATTAAAAAGTGGAGGTCAAATCATCAGTCATTTTCAGCTGATTTTCCATCTCTATGAGATGGAAACACTTTGTGTTTTGGGCAAACTGTACTTGGAGTGGAACTGGACAAAATTAATGACTAATAAACTCCCCCTCTTCAAACCATTTTTGTTATCACTTTAATCTGTGATAAAACCATGTGAATTACAAGAGGCTCCTTGGTGTAACCAAGGCCACACTTGGCCCAGACAAGTCTTCCTGCGCCTCTTCAAACTCACAAAAACTCTCTTTGTGACATAACACAATGCAATAAACCTTGAGTGCACCATCTTGAAGGAGCAATGCCTTCGCTAATGGTATTTTAATGAGGAAATGCATAGGCTAATTACTCTGTCTTTCTAGCTTGTCTAAAAAGGCCTGCACCCAAGAAATGCAGTGCTGAGGGCATTTTGTCTGGAGTTTTGCTTTCTCTGTTTGCTTTGAGTTGGGGTTTTGTCCTCATTTTTGGTGGAGCAGGCAAGACTAAGCAGGAGTGCCACAGAACTGGCTTCAGCTAAGAGGAAAAGATGACTGTTGAATAAGTTCACATCTCTTTTTTTATTCAGTGTAAGTGTTTTCTTAATTTGCAGCTGGTATTTTAAGGAAGACACACACAAAGTACTTATCTATTATTAGAGGAGTTGAGCAATATAATATGATCCTGTTTATGCCCTAATAGCAACGAGTGATGGACTGGTTTGCCACAGACACCATTTTATTGCTGCAGGGCCACATGTGCTGGGAGCTGCAGTGACCTTACACTCAGAGGTTCCCATCTTATTTTCTGCTGCTAAGTGTTGCTTTTTTTCCATTTCTGGAGGGGAAGAAGGTCACTTCTCACTATTACTGTTCCATTAACTGACACTGCAGCACACCCATTCTTAATCCAATAGCACCTTACACTGTGCCTTTTAACTCAATAATGCATTCTTTTCTGAAGTCTTGCCTACACTGACCAAATTAATACCTGAGGTTCTGCAATCATCAAGAGCAGAGCTGTTTGGTGAGAGTAGTGAGGGGCTCAGGCATTGTCACCAATCTCTTTTCCTCTCACCTTCGCAGTTATTTACACTGAGTGATGGCCACCCCACACATCTGCACTGGACCTGCATTCGCATTCTCAGACCAAACATGCCATTTTGCTGACTTACTGAATAATGCTGATGCCTCACAACATTTCTTAACACACACCAGAGAAGATAAAACTTGCATTTTAGCAATGTTGAATTTCATAAATATCACTTTTGGGTCAAGGAGTTGTTTGGAGCCAATGGGAGTATGTGGGAATGTCCTTGCTGCACACACTGCTGGGGCTCACTGTGGTACAACTTTATTAAACACTGGCTTTGCTGACCTGAAGGAAGAGACATAGTCCTTACCCATGATTCATGCATCACTGGAGCCCCTCAGTAACAATGTCAATATGATTTTATCTAGCAATTGGTCTAGGTGCTGAAAGTGGCTCTGGTTCAACCTGTTCTGCCATTTCTAATTTAACTTCTTTAATAAATAAATAAACAAATAAGCAGGGATGTTTTATTTAAGAATCTGATTCTAGACATATCAAAGCATTAACACGCATCCCTGCAGATTCAGCCTTTTCTGATTGAATTCTGGATCATTTTTACTCAGTGAATGGAGTAGGAAAAGTCCAGGATGCCAAGAGAATAATATACTACAAGCTGGTGTTATGATGACATGCTTCAAATAATCCCCTGCCAAAACGAAATTTAATTATAGCCATTGTCTGTATTATTCAAACGACTATTGACAGTAAATCTATCCAGCACGACGTTTCCTCTTTGTATTCATTGCAGCCTTTAGACTGAAAGGAAAAAAAAACCCCAAAACTAAGGAAAAGGAGATGTTCCTCCCCCGTACTCCCTCCCTGGTATCAGGCTACACGAGGCCACTGAAGCCCAGTTGATTTCCCAAGTCCAATTATTTTGCAGTACACAATCCTCCAGAACAGCACAGCTCACCTGGGGACCCGGGCTGCCTAAACATGCTGCACTTAATGGAGTCCCTGAAGTTGTCTCCATTTCATTGCTTCGAACTAATAGGCTGTGATATTTTTTTCCCCCCCAAACAGACCACAGCTCTTCCCGCTCCTCTCGCCCATCCTCCACGCAAAATCCAACTGGCTAACGAGGCATTAGGAGAGTACCTCCACTGCAAACCTTCACTACCACCTACTGACTGCAGGGCTGAGCGCCACAGCCCGCTCACCTGCAGGCTCCTCCTGTTCACCTGCAGCTCCTCCTGTTCACCTGCAGCTCCTGCCACTCACCTGCAGCTCCTCCCACTCACCTGCAGCTCCTCCCGCTCACCTGTAGCTCCTCTCACTCACCTGCAGCTCCTCCTGTTCACCTGCAGCTCCTGCCACTCACCTACAGCTCCTCCCCCTCACCTGCAGCTCCTCCTGTTCACCTGCAGCTCCTGCCACTCACCTACAGCTCCTCCCCCTCACCTGCAGCTCCTGCCACTCACCTACAGCTCCTCCCCCTCACCTGCAGCTTCTCCTGCTCACCTGCAGCTCCTCCCACTCACCTGCAGCTCCTCCCACTCACCTGCAGCTCCTCCTGCTCACCTGCAGCTCCTCCTGCTCACCTGCAGCTCCTCCCGCTCACCTGCAGCTCCTCCCACTCACGTGCAGCTCCTCCCACTCACCTGCAGCTCCTCCTCCTGCTCACCTGCAGCTCCTCCCACTCACCTGCAGCTCCTCCTGCTCACCTGCAGCTCCTCCCGCTCACCTGCAGCTCCTCCCACTCACGTGCAGCTCCTCCCACTCACCTGCAGCTCCTCCTCCTGCTCACCTGCAGCTCCTCCCGCTCACCTGCAGCTCCTCCTGCTCACCTGCAGCTCCTCCCACTCACCTGCAGCTCCTCCTCCCACTCACCTGCAGCTCCTCCCACTCACCTGCAGCTCCTCCCACTCACCTGCAGGCTCCTCCTGTTCACCTGCAGGCTCCTCCTGTTCACCTGCAGCTCCTCCTGCTCACCTGCAGCTCCTCCCGCTCACCTGCAGCTCCTCCTGCTCACCTGCAGCTCCTCCCGCTCACCTGCAGCTCCTCCCACTCACGTGCAGCTCCTCCCACTCACCTGCAGCTCCTCCTCCTGCTCACCTGCAGCTCCTCCCACTCACCTGCAGCTCCTCCTCCCACTCACCTGCAGCTCCTCCTGCTCACCTGCAGCTCCTCCCACTCACCTGCAGCTCCTCCTCCTGCTCACCTGCAGCTCCTCCTCCTGCTCACCTGCAGCTCCTCCCACTCACCTGCAGCTCCTCCCGCTCACCTGCAGCTCCTCCTGCTCACCTGCGGCTCCTCCCACTCACCTGCGGCTCCTCCTGCTCACCTGCGGCTCCTCCCACTCACCTGCGGCTCCTCCCGCACCTTCTGGGGGGCTCCTTCACCTCCTGCTCACCTGCTGCACCTGCAAAGTTCCTCCTGCATTTCCTGGGGCTCCTCCCACTCACCTGCACATCCCTCCAGGGGCCCCTCCACATCTCTCAGGGTTCCTCCTTTACCTCCTGCCCACCTGGGCACCTGCAAAGCTCCTCCTGCACCTCTCAGCAATCCTCCCGCACCTCCCGGGTGCCCTCCCAGCTTCATCTTTCGTCAGAACAACTTAAAGAGGAATTAAAACCATTACAGTCCTGTAGCTAGAGCCTGCTGGCACGAATGCCACTAGATCCCTTCAAGGCTAAAGAAGTGCTCCTTTGTAACGTGTTGATGATCTGAATGGTTTTGGTAGAATCTGATCTAATTTTTTTTCTTTTTTTTTTTCTTCTTTTTTTTTTTTTTTCCCCAATCCCACCTATTGTTTCTGTGCATGTGCAACAGGCCAGGTCAGCAACAGAAAGAAAACCGCTGCTTCAGAAAAGACACTTACATGAATTGTTCATCAAAGCATGAACTTCTGCCTCCCTTTTTCTCCTAAACCCCATCATTTCTGGGTTTCACCTCCCTTTCAGTGCCTGTCTGAGCCAGCCAAAGTCCGGTTATAAAGAGCCCATTCTCAAAATAAAAACATTCATTAGAACACTCAGAGTGCCAATGTTTGCAAGGGCCGAGGCTCAAAAGTAGGAGGATTTTGAGCTGAATTTTACTGTCATATTTAGAAATCCCCACACAGCTGCTGGGGACAAAGTGCTGCTCACTGAGGAGTGCAGGCAGGGCCGGGGCTGAGCTGCCTTTGGCATCGGACACTGGAAGGCAGGTCCTGCTCTGCTGGGGCACGCTGCAGGGACAGATCTCTTACAGAAAGCAAACCAGAATATTTTTCTTCAATTTTTTGCTTGTTTGGTTTTTTTATTTTATTTTGGTGGTGGTGTGTCGTGTTTTTTTGTTTTTTTTGTTTTTGTTTTTTTTTTTTTTTTTAAATTGGGGATTGTTTTGTTTTCTGAGGTTTTTTTTTGTTAGTTTGGTTTGGTTGGGGGGGGGGGTGTGTGTGTTGTGTTGTTTTTGGTTTTCTTCCCTCCTAAAATACTATTCTGAAGTTTTCTGGCATGTAAAATGAGGAAGTGAGGGAAAAGACCTTCACATGCCTTCACAGGGATGGGCAACCCTGAGAAGTCTGGTCTGATCTCAGAGCCTGGGCAGGGGCTGGACTAGACACTGCCTGGAGTCCCTTCAGCCTGAATTATTCCATGATTCCCCAATTCCTTACAGCAGCAGAACTGCACTGATGGTTCTGAAAAACAACAGCTGAGGGCACCCCGAGGCTCCTGAGAGGAGGAGGAAGGGCTGGACGGGCACAAAAAGCTGCCAGGCACAGCCAGCCCTGCAAGGGAGAGCTTTGATTCTGCAAAATCAGCTCCCGAGGAGGAACCTCTCTGAAAACTGCAGGGCTGAGGGGAGAGAAAGGCAAAAGCCAGCTCCTCCTGTGCCCTGCAGTTTTCAGGGTCACCGTGCTGGCAGGACAAGTCGAGGCAGCGCCTTGATCCCACAGAAGCAGGGACACAAATTCCAGGGTCCCCAAGGAGCTCTCCCATCATCAGCTGCTGCCTACACTGCCTCCGTGCTCTGCTGCACCACAACACTTTTTAAAACATTTGAAAAGAAAGTAAGGAATATTTTATGCCCAGGCTGCAATGGTTTTAGGTATTTTTCATTCATTGTTTTTTAAATTGAATTACATAATTATTTTTAATAACAATATATAAGTACAGAGAAGTAAAAACCACGCTTCTTTATGGCAAGCAGAAAACCCATCCTGGGTCACTACTCATCTGATCATCTAGTAAAATTTCTAGCTTGATCATCTTGCTATGAAGAGGATGTGAAACACTTCCATTTCCTATTTAAAATCCAGCCAAAATATTGAAATCATCAGGACTGTATATATGAGAGCTGTCTACACAAGATCTGAGCAAGTAAACAAGGTTTTGGGAATGAAAGAACTCAGACTAAAGCAAGAAAGAAATGTAAGCCACCAATGCATTAATTCAACCTAGGACAGTGGTTTCCTATGTTTTTCTGCTCAGTGAAAGACAAAATTCAGCCCAGGGAGGGATGATGTGGAGCTGGAGGTAACAGGAGGTCTTACAGCTCTCAGTACTCCAGGCACCTTCACTAGTGGGTGTCTTCCTACAATAAAATAATGTAAATATCTCATTTCATGTAGCCTCTAAGCTGTCTGGGTACAGTAATTTTCTTTCCTAAACAGCATTAAATAGGATGGGACTGTATTTTTTCTGCAGATTTTAAAGAATACAAGTGAGGATGAGGGGTGGGAAATTGGGCGCATTCCCTCCCTGCTGGAGGCAGCGTGACAGGAGGAGAGGATGAAGGGCAAAGGAGCTGGCTGTGTCCTCTTCCTGCTGATTGAAGCAAAGGATCTCGGCAGATAATGGATCCCTTCGGTCTGTTTCAGTTGTTTGGAAAGGTTTGGGGCTAAAAAAGCATTCTAAAACAAATCAAAGCAAAACGACGTTGGACAACTCTTCTTTTACTTTCTTATTTTAAACTTTCTTATGTCCGTGTGGGACAACACTTTCTACCACCCTCAGAAGACTTTCAAATGTCTGTTAGGAAAGAGGACCGGGCCTACCGCCCTTGTAACAAAAATATAAATGCTTGCTTCTTAACAACGTACGGCCACGGGAACACAGCAGAAAATACGAACAGAATCACAGCATCAAGGAATTGTTTGGGTTGGAAAGAACCTAAAAACTCATCCAGTGCCATGGCAGGGACGCCTCCCACCATCCCAGGCTGCTCCAAGCCCCAGTGTCCAACCTGGCCTTGGGCACTGCCAGGGATCCAGGGGCAGCAACAGCTTCTCTGGGCACCCTGTGCCAGGGCCTGCCCACCCTCACAGACAAAAATTTCTTCCTAATCTCTAATCTAAATCTACTCCCTTTCACTTTAAAGTCAGCTGAGCTTTAGTCCTAAAACCCTGTCCCCAAGGTGAGAGGCCTCCTTGGTTATTAAGGTTTTACATACTGCACACATAAACCTCCCACCATCATGGCAATCTTGAAAAAATATTTGTTTAATGCCATCATAGGAGTCAAGGCTGTCAGCTCTCTGCTCCACATAGTGACTTTCTGAACACTGGCATTAATGACAGGAAACACTTCGGTGAAATTTGAATATTCCAGTTACCACAGCCGGGTAAAACCAGCAGAATTCTTTAATTTCTAGGGGTGGCCACATAAGTAAATATTGGGATCTTCAAAAGCTACCAAACAAACGTAGTTTTTAGGTGCCAAGCCTATGCCACAAACCAGAAACTTCAGTCTTAAATTTGCTATTTTGGGCAGTTTTCTTAAAAACTGAAATGTCCTGTATCATTAACCCCATCACAAATTCTCTGCCAGACACACTGTGAATGCTCCAGGCTCCCCATGCAAACAACTGAGTTGTTAAAAAATCCAAAAATTTTGGAACTAACAAAGCCTTGGCTCCCCATGGCCCTTTAGAAGTGGTTGATGCTTCTCTCCTTCTCCCAGACCTCGGTAACATCACTTTTATCTGTTTGCCTTCCAGATTTTGCGCTTTTAAGCTGGAGCTGATGTTGAAAGACACCTCCTACTGGGTTTCTCTGAATAACCTGTGCAGGTGAAACCCTTGGGTGAAAGATGGAAACTTCTTCGAGCAGCAAGAGCACTGCAGCTGTGCTGAAGGGAGCACATGCTTTTGGTTTGTTTTGTTTTTTTGGCCTTTTTTTGACAAAAAGCATCTTCCACAGAGACATAACACAACACTGCATCCATCCCACCTCCCCCAGACAGAGCTGATTTGCCTGAGGAGAAGGGGCTGTGCTGTCCAAGTGAGCCAGCACAACATCCAGACTGAAAACCCCTCCAAGCAGAAACGTCTTCAGGGCTTGCAGTCACTCGTGAGTTCCTGTACTTTGTTACTTAAAGCACGACATGACAGTAAGGTTTAATCACACTTGACATTTAGCTTGAGGTACAGTAAGCACACCTAAATCACCGCTTTGGCCAAAAGTGCCTTTGATGTTCCCATGGGAGACAGTTCTTGTTGCCTTCAAAGGTTAAACCCTGACTAACTCCAGAGGTGGAATGACAGGAGCTCAGGGATGAGGCGGGAAAGCCTCTCCAGTGATCACCTACACGAACAGAATTTCTTCCACCCAACTTATCATGACTGTAACAGTAACTCGCAAATACATCCTCTACTTGAAAAGGTTTCCCGGAGAAGGGAGAGCTTTCCCGCTTTGCAGACACCAGTGTTACTGTGTTTTTGCAGAGCACATATTAAAATGCATTAAGACATAACTAGGGTTGTCTCCATGTTATGCTGCTATTCTTAAGCTGTTATGTTACTAAGCCACATTGGCATTTTTCAACTTTCCTTTGATGTTCTCTCTATTATCTTTTTATAGCATAATCACACATTTTGGTATGTCGAAGATCAAAGGGAAGCTGGAGCTTCTAAGGCTAAGCCTGGATATGGGGCCTGTAACTAACTGAATTCATTATATTTAATAAAATTCTCTAAGGAATGGCAGGGTGAAGTCATATGAAATAATAAACATGAAGGTAAATAGTGAAAAGCCACTGGAGTAAGTTTAATGACAGTTTTGTTCTATGCCTCTCTTAAGTTCCTGCACCAACCCTGTCACCCTGCAGGAGTGATGAGACTCACTGACACTCAGGCCCTGACACCTGGCTGTGACAGCCCTTAATACTCCAAATTCTTCACTTTAACAGCTCTCTCGCCTAAAATTATAACATTTTTAATAGACTGCAATACTCTTACAGAGATTGTTTTGAACAAATGTTCTGCACTTGATAAACAAATTGAAGCACTTAAAAATATTCTCAAAGTAGACAGGTGTAAATAAGAAAACAGGTCTTTATAAAGAACTTAATTCCCTTAGGCGCCCTGGAACTCCTATGTCAAAAATACTCATCTTCTGGCAGGCTTGGTAAGATTAAAATTAGTTCTAGCTGGCGTCACCAGAAAGCTGTAACACACAGCTGAATGACAGTCAAAAAGGTGTAAAATTCTCTTCTATTTTAGGGAGGACAAAGAGATGCATTCTAACTTGGTCCTTGTAGCTGAATGCTTACTGATGAGTGAAAGTGCAACCATATCAATTACCTAAGCACTGGCTTTCAGCAAACAGCCCCCAATTGCACAGCCAGGTGTCATCAAGGCCTCGCTTTTCACACTTACAACCTGGAAGTTAATCTGAATAAACCTGAGAAGTCTGCTCATTGAACAGTGCAGACACAATTGCTAAGGACAGCAGCCTTCCTCTGGCTAGAGATTTCTCGGGGTGTAACCCAAGCAGGGTGAGGAGCTACTCACTCCTCAAGTGCAGTGAATGTCTTGATACAACGGCTCTCCCTGGCCTGCTCAGAGGGAATGGAACAGGGCACAGTTAATCCCCTTCACAGCAGCATAAGGGAATTTGTCTCACTCCCCACAGGGGCTGGAAGCTGTGCTGCCAAATCTATCAATTCAGCAACAGGGCCAAGAGAGGGAGGGGTGGGAGAAGCAGTTCTCTCAGGGCCTGTCAAAAAGTAAGAAATATAGAGAAATTAAAAATGGCTGTCCCCTGTTTCTGCAGGTTCTTGGACTATAGCAGCAATGGAAGTATCAGCATGGGGAGACACAAGACATGAAAATGGGGCAGAAATGGTTTACTGGACCTGAAACAACCTGGAATGGCTTCATGGGTGGCAACTGCCAGCTGGGAATGGGAATTTAATTTCTTAAACGCTCCCGACTGCACTGCAAGACAATACCTGACTAATGTGAAAGCTATTTAGGATGTAAACACAACTGAATTAACACTGTTCTAAACTTAAGTAAGGTTCCACCAAGGAGCTTAATGAGGCTTTGCCAGCACACTTCTGTGTAAATCATACCTCAGGGTAACTTCCTAAGAGTGTTCTTACAGCCAAGCCCTTACCTGAAAATAACTCTGCCATTTCTCCACTGGCATTTCACGGATCAGAAATCTCCTTCACGTTGCTCAGGCAACACCTACACTTGCAGCAAGAGGGCAAACAGGACTCTGCTGGACAGAGGCACCCAGGTGATGGGCAGCAGAGCTGCAGGCCACACTGAATTGGGAAATCCAAGGAGATTACCACTGGTTACTAAACTCTAACAACCAAAAGCCATCAGGCAATCCAGTGCAATCCAGCATCTGAGAGATGCTGCTTGCAGAAAGTGATTTGTGTTGATCTCTACCTGAAATTCTTGTTAATTATTGGAGAGAGGATTAAAAGCTCTTGAAACTTTGGTGCTATTTGTTAGCCTGAATCTTCTTCTGAAGCCCCATAACCAATTACAGAGACTATACTGACCTAGCTTTTAGAAACTGCAGCTTAATGGGAGAGGCAAAAAGAAGTTTGCTTTTTCTTTGATTACACCAGTTACACAAGATCCATCTGTATCTCACGTGGATATGACACAGGCAACTTTCTCCTTGAGTTTTCTTGAGAAAGCCCTTGAGTGCCTTCTAATACCCCAAAACACTGAACACACTTTGTCCTGTCTCAAAGCTTTTAAGATTCAGCATTTAAATCCACAAAAAACAACCAGGAAATCAGCTTAATACCCCCATGGGTGAAACTCCTCTCACCCAGGGCTGCTCTGGCTTGGACACAAAACCACTGGATGTCCAGGTAGGAAACCACACGCTCTGAGGGGTGGAGTTGGACATTCTGAATCCTGTCCCGAGTGTTGGGATGCTCAGAAAAGATGAGAAATCAACGTGGAGAAGGAACTGAGGGTTCAAGCCTGCCTGGCACTGATGCCAAACATCCCAACCCCTTCTCCCAGCTTACTGAAATCCAAACAGGGGATCTGGGGAATTTATTTTTAGAGTGTTGTTCAATTAATCTTGGTTTTCTTGATCGACAACAGAGAACTATTTTTGCAGCTCTGCATTAAGCACGCTCATTTTTTATCTCTATTTATTGTACAATAATTTAACTTTATTGAAGTGAGGCTTTAAGTCCCCAAGGCAGATTGAAGTGCTGAGCCTGGGTATTCCAGTGCAACAAGAGTCCTTGTGCCTGTATTAGTGACAAACTTCCCTGAAACTCTAACTTTTAACAGAGCAGCTCTTTTTCAGTGTGTAAAATTCCAGTATTTAAAGTTATACTTTTTGAAACATGCAAAACATACAGAATTTTCCAGAGAGTGCCTGTTTCTCTTTAAACATTCACTGTTATTTGAATGATTTCTCAGCATTGTTTTTTATTGTACGAAAAGGATTCCCAAACAATTCTCTCTGTGTGATAAAATCTACTTGATGAGACTGACAGCTGGTACAAAGTATCTCTAGGGAATATTCCAAACTGCCATTTCACTTCATCTATGAGCCAGTCAAGAGACAGAATTTAATTAATTCTTTTCTATCCAGAAAGAAATATAGACAACCCTAAACATTTGTAAAGCCCAAATGGCTATGTATGAAGATCATGAGCTCAATACTAAAATTAGTATTTCTCCAAAAAGCAGTAATGTAAAATCTGACCCTCTCTGAAGATTTTCAACTCTACACACTGGATATGGAACAAGACAGGAAATGTTATTCTAAGGCTTCGAAAAAGAAGTAGTGTTATAGCCTTCCTCAAAGGGAACTCGGATTTTAACAGGTTTTGAAAAGTACTGCAAAACACTAAAAAGTTGCCCGTGTTCTTGGCAGCAAAGCCTGCCTTAAGAACATGGAGTAGAAAATCATAATAAAGGGTGCTACAACCTTCTGTTGTGCACAGGGCTTTTAGGGGGGTTTTAAAAAAAGACTTTGTTTGAGACGTTCAGACTGACGCAGCCCCACGGTGGGGCCTGGGCAGTGCCAGTGGGACACGAAGTAAAAGCTCTGTGGTTCCTCAGGAGCTCTGTCGCTGCTGAAGCTGTGGGTCACACCTTGCTGCACAGGGATCATGTGCAATCTGGTACTTGTGGGTTATTATGCCTAAGTGGAAAAAAACCCGTTACAATCATGCAGGAATGTGCCCTCCTCCAAAGTAATGGGAATTGCTACTTCCAGCAGAATATTGCCTTGTTTGTTCCTGTGGTAAAACACTCCTTGGGCACCTCCAAAATGTGCTGGAAACCAACCAGAGAAGAAAACAGGGTTGTTGTTTTTTGGTTCTTTTTAGTGAGGATTTAGAAGTCGCTTCTCCTGCCATATCAGTCAAAGCACAACAATCCAATCCCAGCAGATTATTATCAATCCAGAGGGTGGCTCTTATCAAAGCTGCCAATGGGATTTAGATGCACAACCCTTATTTATTTTAGAGGAGCTGTAATTCTAAGTCTGAACTTGAAAGCAGGGTTCTATCTATCTATATCTATATACATATATATACCTAAGTGGCTGAAAACACAACCAAAGGCAAGGGAGGGCTGTTTTGAAAAAAACAGTGAAGACAAGAACAACAAACCCATAGGGAACAATAAATGTAATGGATTACTGATAATGTCAGAAATGTCTGGATGGCTCCAGCTAGAGAAACCCACGACAGGCTTGTTTATACTGAAACAAAGCAACATATAATGTATTGGGCATTTGGGGTTTGCTGTTTGTGAAAGAAACTCGAGCCATTCTATGTTTTCTTTGCATCTCATAGTATCACTGGAGGTAACCATTAAGCTCATTTTACTTGTGAATAGGTTGAGACATAAATCCAAGGTTACAGACAAAATCTCTGATTCAGCAAAGCACTTAAGCACATGCTTAGCTGTAAACACATGTACCATCCCATAAAAGTAAAGATAATCATGTGCTTAAGTGCTTTGCTGAATCAGGGCCAAAGACAATAGCAGAGCCAGGAGGAGAAGCCAGGCATCACTAAAACAACTAGACAACTTTCTCTGCAACATAAATGTTATAAAAAGGAATAGATCATAAAGAGGATGGTTATGACTTTTTAGAAGAGTTAAGAACAGCTGTCACAAGGTGGGGGGTAGGGGCTGAGAATAAACAGGCATTTTAATATTGGTTTTCACAGCATCCTTAAGAAAGCAGAAGGTAATTTGCTTCCTATTTCATCTCATGCCACTCTTCAAACCTGCTTCCTCACTCAAGGAAAATCACGGTGCATTAACTAGCAGCTCTGCTAATTGATTTAAGACGGATCACCCTTCATTACTGTATCTTTGACTATTAAAATGATAAAGAAAGAGCAGGCAGGTGAGTGAGAGCAGGAGCTAGGTGACAAGTAGAAAACATCAACATTTTTCTCACCGGGATTTTTATGAGGTAGAAAATGATCATTTCACTTGGCATCCCTTTACGTGCAGAAGCAACCAACACACTGGGAAGGATACAGGCAGAATTTCCAGCACATTAAAGCCCTGCCACAGAGAATTCAACCATCAGTCACGTTGGGATGCTGCAATTTACACCCCAGCCCATGCCAGGCTGCCCAGTCCCACCTGGGCACGGGTGTCTGCCTGGCACAGCCTCACCCAAAGCAGCTCTGCACACCCCCATGGGCTCGGGGCTCCTGCTGGGGTCGGAGGGGTGAAACTGGAGGTGCAGAAAGCTCTCGGGGAAAGCCCTGATTTGTTCAAACAACCCACGGCATGGTTTTAATATATTTTCTGAATACATTTCAGAAACCTTGCAGGATTTTTTGGGGTCATGGATCTGCTCTGCATTTCTTTCAGATTGGAAACTGTATTAAACTATCCAATTCAACGTTCCTCCTATAAAGCCCTGATTTGCAATTACTCTCTCCTTTCTCTGGAGCCAGAAGTGCTGTTATCTGGATTCCCTGAGAGGAGCAGCAGGTACCACGGTGCTAACCACACATTTGGTTCACATTAACTTATCTCCCCCTTGTGCAGGGCCATAAAAAGTTAATTGGAATGTGCAGCTCCAACACACACCACAACACGAGCAGGGCCAGCCAACACTAAAACCTCACCGTGTGGCAGCTCTGTTTGGAAACAAACTCAAACCTGTCAGCTCTCATTTGGAGAAAGCAAAAAAGGCTCTGAAATTGAGCCAATCTCTTGCTCCTGCTAGTGTAACCTTGTAACTTCCTATGGGACACCACACATCACAGGAACCAAACTCTGCTGGAGGCAGAGATGGGAGCCTCCCTTTCCAGCTCTGCCCTGTGGCAAAACAGGATGAAATAGGAAAATCAGGGCTGCCAGAGCTGGTCAGGACCGTAGAGAGAGAGCAGAACTGAGACCAGGAGACCCTGCTCCTGCCCTTCACCAGGGGTTTTCCCCAGCAGCATTCCCTGGAGTCCAGAGCCCCTGACCAGTGGTGCTGTAAAGCAGATGTGCAGTTTGGAATGGGCTTCTTCCGTCAGCAGCAGCAATAAAGCAAACATCTGGGTTTAGGGGATGTCTCACAGCCCAGTTTATGTAGTCATTTCCTTCTTGGCATCCTAATGAACAGCTTCCTACTCTTCAAAATTATTTTAAATTAGTTTTGATTAAAGAATAAATTAATAATTAACTCCCCCTCAGTGATAATTGAATTTGGAGTGCTCACAAATCCTACAGTTTGGGAGCCAGAGGTTATGCATAGCTCAGTAAATCCATCCATCCATCCATCCATCCATCCATCCATCCATCCATCCATCCATCCATCCATCCATCCATCCTCCTGCAGCTGCACCCCTTCTCACTAGTCCTACCCCTCACCATGAGGCTTTCAGGAGTCAGAGCTCAGGGAGCCCTGTCCTCTCCTGCATCCCCCCCAGTGAGTGACCACCACCCCAGAGAACCCCCCAGCAGCAGTAAAGCACCACTCAAGCAGTGACACAGCACCACAAAGCAGGAAGAAACCCCTTCCACAGCTTTTGGCACAAGCAGAGATTCAGTGAGTTTGGCGCTCAGACCTTCGAAATTGAAGTGTAAAGTCTGAATTTGGGGTTTGGTTTTTACGGGATGCAAGCGTTTGCCGTGCCCTGTGTGCCCCAGTTCCGTACACACCCCAAGCTCAGTCATGCTCTCCCTCCTTGGGCAGCTACAACACCATCTTGCCTTTCCCCAGCCTGTGCAAGAGATTGCCAAGCTCCTGAGAGGAACACCTTGCTCTGGCAGAGGAGATGCAGAGCACTCTCACACAAATAAAGCAGTCGGTGCTCGCAGTGCTACAGAAACATAAACAGGGTGCACCAGACAGCACTCAGCAAAAGGCATTTCAGTGCTCTTGCACACAGGATGGAGCAAAAGTAAGAAATGTTCTGACAGAAAGGGAGCTGCTGACACAAGAGGTGGCTGTGGAGCACTGCTCTGGAGTGAGCACCAGGGAAGGAGCAGGGACAGCCTGTCCCTGTCCCTGTCCCTGCTCCTCAGACACACGGAGCAAAGCACGTGTGCACACACGGTGCAGGGAGCCAGGGCTTGGCTGTGCTCTCTGCACAGAGATCCTCACCTGCCCACAAGGGAGGATGTGTTTCATGAAATTAGCTGGGGTGTTTTTATAGTCACTTCCAAAGGCATTTCCTCCAACTCCTCTGTTATCTCCAAACACACAAGTGTAAATAACAATATCCATTATGTCGGTGCTTCATTCAACACACAAAGATAACTTCTTCTCCTTTCCCGAGAGGAGGCAGCAGTGGTAAAAGCTGAAAAGGCCATTAGAAGCCATGACTGCAATAACTGTGTGAATAATCTCAGACCATCAGGTGAGATCATTAGACAGCCCCACCCTGCTCCTCGTTGTGTCACAGTACCAACCACTCCTCACGTGCGGATGGCACACACTCATTTCCCTTTTATTGAGTCAAAAATAAGACAGTAATTGGATTGAGGCTTTCAGGGGAGAGGGGAGGGGAAAAGGATCTTCTTAGACTCCCTAATGCCAATCTTCACGACCTGTCTGATCTCTCAGTAAATGCCACATATAGGTTAATCCTCACAAATCCTCCGTACGACCTTGTCAAATCAAAGTGTTCATCAGTTTGTTCGGGGGCTCCTAGATAAGAATAAACAAATGAACTCATGCTGCATGTCTCCCAGCTGTCACCTAGGAGTGCTCATAGACAAGGTCTCTTTAGCGGGCACCCTGCAGCAAAAGAACTCTGACAGGAAAATGTGAGGAATGAACAGATTACCTACTTAACCAACACACCCTGCATGTGAAAGATATGTGCATTTACACATTTCACTCCGTGCGCCCTAAGCATTCTGTTTTCTCCTTGATTTTCCCAATTTTAAATAATTATTTGTAAAAGACGTGCATGCATCCAGAGTAAAAAGTATCATAAGCTAATGCTGAAGGAGTGTGCTACAAGGACGTGCCTTGGACATCAAATTGCTCCTTTTCCACCCAACCCAATTAAAGTGCAGCAGCTCCTCACTGCCTCCCACGGACTCTCTGCTTGGCCACTGAGGCTCTTGTGGGGCACAGGGGGTCATTTACCCCCCTTTAACCTCAGGGCCAGCAGAGGAGGTCCTGCTGTCTGCTCCACCTTTGCTGCTGCCTGTGCTTGGCCTGATGCCATTCATCTCCTCCGTGCTGGCCTGCAGCCACTCACCAGATGGCAATGACTTTCAGATGGAGCAGGGTAATTTTGAACTAGTGACCCAAAAGGTGGAAGGTTTCGTAGCCCCCTGCCTGCCCTCTGGCACTAACATCTGTGAACTTGCCCTTTTCAGAATAAGGCTGCAGGCACTGAAAAATACACACATGGCATTATCAGGAGGTTTGGCTTTCTCCCACCCCTCACAACCTTCAAAACCCAGCACTATCATGTCACACTCCAACTGCTCACCTAACCACAGCCTGCATTATGTCAACACCCAGAGAGCGAAGTTCTGAATGTCTGCTTGTCATCTCGTCTCTCAGGCACCTTTGCAATTTCTGTCATGCTTTCCCTTCATGAGCTGAGGAAAGTCTGGTCAAAATCTATTATCTGTCCCTCATGTCTTAGGAGACAGTTCACTGTAAATCATAAACTGCTGCAGTCGAGTTTGGCTTTGGTGTTTCTCTACCACAACCTTGTTTCACCTATGTATGAATTTACAGATCAATTTTATTGTTTCTACAAGTTCATCCTTGTCCAGACAGTGACTACAATTTAATACATATTTTGAAGGTGAAAATTTGTGGGTACAAGTACACTGCAAAGTACCTGAAGAACCCAAAAGTCTCTGTGCGCCTGTTTTTCCCCCTACACATGATATCCCACTTAATCTTTAAAAAGGCACATGTCCTCCTGTATGGTCTACCTACTATAGCATTCTCTGGGTTTGGGTTTTTTTTCCTTTTTTTCTTCTACTGCAGATATATTTCAGATTTCAAAGATCTTTGCTCCCATGCACTTCATCCTCAAGACCATGATCACAGCAGTTGGTCCTGAGGCCAGGAAGCAAAAGAAGTTGTGATCTTTTCTGAACCATGGAGGTCTCTCAGGAATCAGATGAAGATCCACTCTTTCAGGAGCTGAACAAAGGAAAACAACCCTTCTGGACCTAGGAAACTGTTCCTTGAATTTCTCAATTACATAAGGCTTCGGATCAAAAAGCATCTCAGCAGAGAGACACAGCATGGATTGAGTGTCAGGACTGCAGTGAGGAGCAAACTCCTGGATGTGCCAAGAGAATGGGAGCAAAAGGAAGGAATGATAGGAAAAAAAACCCCAAAACCCCAACAAACCACCAAAACAAACACCAACAAATCTAACATATTTGTCACCATGCTTTCTGAGGCAGTAAAACAGGCATGTGAAAAAGGCTGCAGTTTCTGCACAGGTATCCCATCTGTAGACTTTTCCAGCTCCATCATTAATCACAGGGACCCTCCTCCACAGTCCTTATAACAAAGCCCAGCCAACAAATCCCAGCGTAAATCCTGCTCCTGGCCTCCGAGTGTGAAACAGACAGTTGACTTTGGGATTATTCTTTATGTTCAGGAAGACGAATAAATCACACACCATCAAGTTTATCATTTTTTCTCCTCAGAGAAATATGAAATATTACAGATCATCTTCACTACATCAGTTTCTTCACAGTCTATTAGCAAGCAAGGTCTATTTTTCATATAATTTACCAAGCCACTGGTCTAATTTCTCTCATTTCTTTTGGAGCAGGAAACGTATACAGAGCATGTCCTCCTGTTACACATCACCCACGACCAACCTTCCTGTCTTCCATCCCAGGGTTCCAAGAACTTGTTGGAGTTGGCTAGCAGCTCCAGGTGGTCCAGATCTTGGGTTTCTTTACAGAGATTCTCTGAAAAAAGTTGACTATCAAAAATAAAACCTATCATCAAATAACTTCAGGATGTTTCAAGCTGGATGCTCAGAAAAAGAGCTATCCACAAACACTTACCAGCTCTGAAGGGCTGTTGGGTTTTGTGGTGTAAGAGAGGACTCTATACAGTGGTGTTCTGAAATGAGCTTTTCCCTCACAATCTTTCTCCACAGAGAAAGATTCCTCACTCTGACTCCCTCCAAAAGAAACTCCCCCCCAAAAAAACCCAGAAGAAAACCCCAAACAACAACAAAAAAAACTACGACCATGGAAACTCCCATAGACAGGAAAAAGGCTCAAACCCCCAAAAACTCTTGTCTGAGTTTCAAAAAATACCTCAGGGAGTTGCCTCAACCTGAAGGCTGAGGGTACAATGGGTGCCTTTGTCCCTGTACATCCAGGGGAAGTGTGGGCTGCAGAACAGAGCACATCCCACTGGAACTGCACTGGGAACACAGGAAAGACCCCAGAGCCCCAGACCAACACCTTGGTATTTTCACCAAGACTGTGAGATCAACTATTGCCTAAAAAAGGCAGTGGAAGTTAAGGTGAAGTTGGTACAGGCTTTCCTTACAACACAGCCCTTGTAGGAAACATTCTCTGTCAAAGATGGATGTGATTTCACTTGCTCGGAACAGGGCAGAGAGAAACAGGTTAAATTACAGCCAAAGTAACAGGAGTCAAGAGACACAGGCCTGCCTCATCTTTTCCCATTGCAGCTCTGTAAGGGGAAAAAAGTCACAAAAATCTGCAGTACATCAACCTTCCCCCCCACCCCACCACCTTTTTTTTTTCCCCCCCCTTAAAAGATTCAGTTTCCCTGGAGAAGCAGAGAAAGAGGCTGAAAGGATTTCACATTGAACCACTGCAATAATTGCCACAATTTCTTCCCCACCAGCTGAAGAGTGAATGGCTTGAGTCCAAACGTGGGCAAGGGGAAGGAGGTGACATTCACTTCTCCAGTCTCTGCCTGGAGTCTGCAAGAAAGGCTGGGCTGGAGAAACACTTTGAAAGATCTGCAGATGGAGGAAACTATCAAGTGCCCTGACTGCAGTAAGAAATGCCACTTGTGAAAAACAAATTCTTAACAGAGTTGCCAGGCTTGGACACTGAAATACCAAATATACATGCAAAATACAAAGCCCCAAAACTTCAGCACTTCCTTCTCCATAAAGTGTAGAAAGAAAACTCTAATGGTAAATTGGGAATGTTTTTCCTGCTTCACGTGCATGGCCAGACAAATCAAGCTGGCAGCTGCCAGCTCCTGGAGGTTCTGGTGTGCTCGTGCTGGTGAAGACTTGCATCAACAACAAAAGAAGGAACAACTGCTTTTCTTCTTAGGGCTTCTACTGGTAATAAACTGCAAATCTCTGTTCCTCTCCTCCTCCATTCAGACTGATCTCCAAGGGCATTTTCACAGTGGATCTCGGTGCTCTGAGACCCAGTCACGCGTGCTGCAAACCCCACAGAGACAATTGGCTGCTCCTGACCCCTAAATGCGAGCGGTCACGCCGGATCTGGGACAGGGGCCCTCCTGTTCCTCTGTGGGCTTAATCCACTGCAGCAGGATGTGCCAAGGCAGCAGAGCACCACAGGAAAATAAAACACACCAGGGCAGTGCCCTGCATTAAAGCATCGTTGGTCCAGTGACTGCTCAGGGTCAGGAGGGGTTGCAGTAACCTGAGTTATTTCTCGGGATTTTTTTGCTCGTAATTTCCAATTCCCCTGAACTGCTGACTCTCAAAATCACTTAGTAATAGAAGTCTTTTGCTCCTTCTTTGCACAGAACAACCACACTATAACATAAAACATTTATTCCAGAGTCAAACACGTATTCAAAACATTAGCTCCAGCAAAAGAAACAATCAGACACAAGAGCTTTCAGTTCCATTCCCAATAGAACACTTAGTAAGAAGAGAATGACTTTATCAACAAGCAGTAAAAACCTTAGTTTCCCATGTCTGAAAGAGATTTCATTAAATGCTTCCCTTGACTAGGTGCAGATCATTATATTTCTCATAGACTGTAAGCAATGTGAGCCTGTGTCTGCACCTCGAAGCCTGAGCTCTGACTGACAGCTCTAGGAATTACAATAAATACTGCAGGAACACAAGCAACGCTTTCCTAGGAGTCCATTGCCAAACTGAGCGCTCCCTTGCAGACAAACCAAACAAAAAAACCCCAACCCAAAACCTGGAACAGCTCCATTCAGTGTTGTTTCTCAGATAAGAAGGACACTCATCAGGCAAAGCCACTTCCCATTCCCCATCCCTGCAGGATTCAGGCTCTGACCCCAGGACACGCTCTCCCTCCCCAGCCACAGCCTTCCCACCTTCCCAGCTCCTCCCAGGCCACCAAGGATGCAAAAAGGGGGTCCCTGTCCAACCTAGAGGAGAGCTGAGCCTCCCCAGCACAGCCAGCCCTGTTCCAGACCCCTGCCAAGCCCCTCCTGGCACTGGGGATGGGAACCTGCCCAAAACGTCCCCAAGGCTTCGGCTGCATTATCCATGCACCGACTCCCTGGCAGTGATAAAGGCCACAGTGATGGTGAGAAAAGCTAATTCACAGCCTGAGAAGGATTAATCTTGCTACTGTAAAATGTCTTGGCTACAGCAAGGGTTAGTCAGTCATGGGACAGACGCAAGCCGGAATTAAACCAAGTGCACACAGAAAATCATGTTTTTCTCACGAAGACAGAAGGGGGCAAATAACTGTTAAATGGCATTCTTTGTTACATTTTTTACTTAGTAATCAGTGATACCCTGAGAGGTGTGAGGGTGGTACTTTACTCTTCCTACTCCAATTCCTTCCCCGCTCAAAACTGCTCAGACAGCCCTGATTCAGGCAAGGACACTGCACCACCCTGAGTAAACAAGGCAAACCCACCTCCAACTCCAGTACTAACGAGAATTGTCTTAAAAGGAAGATTCAATCTTTTCCAGCCCAGTTGTATTTCTCACTTGCAGATGAGTTAATCACTAATAGCCAGGACCACTTTCTGCCACGCCTGCAGCATGGCTGGGTGACAACAGCCCCCTCCCAGACCCAAAACCTGCAGCATTGCCCAGTGGCTGAGGGAACATCACCCAGCACGGCTGGAGAACCCAAACACAACACACACCATTCCCACCAGGATGGGCAGGTTACAGCTCACAGCCCTGCAGCACACAGGGGAACATGAACACTCAACCACTCGCACTCAGTTTGCAGGAAAGGTTTGTAAAATGGCAAAAACCTGCTTGAAAACATCTGTTTAACTCCCAATTTCTTTACAGCCCTTCGTAACCAGTGTATTCCTTTAGAAAGGAACGTGGGCATTACAGGTGCAAGGCAGGGCTGGCAGGGAAGGAGCAGCAGGACACCTGCATGAGCAGGCTGGAGTTTCTCCATGGATTTTTCAAGGCCCCCAGAATCAGACCAGCAGAAGGAAATGCAGATGCAGCAGTACAGCTGCAGCTCTTTCTGTTTTAGCTTAATTTTTTTCACTCCTTAAGGCATGTTTAAACACTACCTGTGAATAAACACTAGTAAAAGTTGCATGTGTGCACAAAGGAAAAGCTCCTTCCCTTTCATTGGTGCCAACCAACACCATCAAAACACTCCAGAGACACCCACATCTTGGGAGAAAGGAAAGCAAATAGAAAATAGTTCCACACTAAAATACAGTCAGTGATCACTCCGAGGCTCTTAATGCTGCAGCTCTGATTGGCCTCACACACCAGCAGAGACAAAGGAATGCAATTTGACTGTGCATTTCTAAAAGGAAATTATATTCCCCTCTCTCCGTCTTTCTTAAGCATTTGCAGTTTTTTCAGAAAGTGGCATCAACAGTATAAATCACCTGGGCCTAATACAATGGTCAAAGTCAGAGTAATCAATTCTTATTTATTAATCAGCCTCTATCATGATGTTCCATAATCATTATACCCCAGTTCAGACACACTAATAATGAAGCTAACAGAGCTAATGCAATTTGTGGTAAGAGGTTGGCAGGCAGTGGCAATAACATTGCTTGATAACAACACAGTCAGGCAAACGGGCCTTGGTTGTAAGAAAAGACATTAAAATGGACAAAAACACACCAAAGAAAGGAGGTAGCAGATGTACATATTTTCAAGTTGTTACTAAAAAAAAAAGAAAAAAAGAAGATAATAATCTTAGAGACCAATCTGCATCATCAGAGATGAAGGGCTTAGGGTTATATAAAATCACAGGCACAGCAACAGCATTTGAACATCCTCGCAGAATCTAAATACAGAGTCAGGTTACAAGAGTTAGATGAAGGAAAAAATGAACATTTCTCTTGGAAGAAAATTCCTTAATTACAAAAAGCGTTCTGCCTGGGACACTGCCACAGAAAGCCTGCAAATCCCAGCTATTTGTGCACACCAAAACCAGGAGCCACCCCCAGAACTCTTGGCTACTTCACTTGCCTCGCCCGTGTGAATGGAAGAGCTTTAAAAATGGACCAGGGAGAAAACCACAAAGCAAGGAATGGTGCTTAGATCTTTGGGAGCAAAGTCTGCTGCAAACACCACATTGCTGGGGGTGCTTTTAGCTCTCGAAAACAACCTTGTTCCAATGATCAGAGGAATTTCTGGGTGAGAGGGATCACAGCACCACAGAAGGCACGGTTCAAAGGGACAGCAAGCCACACAGAATAATTCTGTGGCAATATGACCCCTTGAAATGCTCAGAGCAGCAGAGCCCTGCACCTTAAAAATCTCAACTACTAAAAAAGACAGGGTGGGGGGAAAAAAAAAAAAAGGAAAAGAAAGGAAAAAAACTTGTTTATAATAAAGACTACATTCTGTAGCAATTTCCTAGATTCCTGGGGTTAGAAATCTAGATTGCCAATGGATAAGTGAGCCTTAAAATCACATCCCTGCTGACAAAAATTCATTTCTTATAACCGTCTCCATTTACCGGAATGTTGAATCTTTCCCATGGGGAAGGAACAAATGAAAATGTTATTTCTCTGCTCATGAACTCATACCTTTCTGTCTGCTTTTCACTGTTGGCAATTTCATTCTCTTCCAAATTTGACTAAAGCCCATGACCTGGGGGAAATAATGTCTATATAATAATCTTCTGAAACTCTAATTCTGAGTCATGTTTTTTTGGATGTTGCCTCACACTTTATGAAAATTGCACTGAGCTATGAAATTTAAGTGATGTGATGTCTCTGCTTTAACGTAATAATTTTGTCTGTGACCATGTTAATAATAATAATAATAATAATAATAATAATAATAATAATAACAACAATAATAATAGAGTCCCCTTTGAAAGCAACAAAACTAAAATAAAATTAGTAAAAAAACCAATCCATGCCTAATGGCAAAAAAGATGTTGTGGCACCCCATTCCATAGGTTTATTTTCAGTGCCCCCTGGAAAGAGCTAGTCACAACCGGTAGCAAATTAATGGTGTGAGAGAGGCAAGCAGAAACATCCTGACACTGTGGCTGAGCAGCTTAATAGCCCTAAAGCTGCCCTGGCCGTGCTTGGGGGGACCCTGTAAATCCTGGCACTCTGCTCCTGGGGCCCTGGCCAGGCTGAACCCCACATCTGCATGGGGAGAGAGCACAAACACCTCCATAAAGCATCGTTATTGGCTGGGGCCTCTCCGGCAGCTTGCTGAGCAAACTCAGCAGTGGGGATGTTTGCAGTCGATCAACTCTTCCCCCAAAAGCAGAAATAACTTCAGTGTCTGTTTATTGGCTCCACAGCCACGCTCAGGCTGCACCCCTGCACAGCTCTGTAAATCTACCCAAACAAAGCTGTACATTACCAGATGTTTATTTTATATTTTTTATCCGCACTGACCCATAAAATGTACAATACAGTAGATCAAATGGTAAAAATCATTAAAAACTTGCTCTGAACAAAATTGGTACTGCCATATGTTTTGGGTCTTCCTCCACGTGAAGTTCCACTCAGCTCCACAGGTATAAATCTAGAATAACCCCATTTTGAGCAACAGCTATTTCGCATCTGCAGAGGCGCAGCCTTAGGAGTGATGGTATTTGGTCTCTCATGCTTCTGGGATGAATAACATATTTATTTATTTATTCATTTATATATACACACACACACACACAGGTATTATACATCCAGCTGAGAAATGCAAAACAAATGAGGAATGTTTTATTGGTTGGAGAAGAAAAGCCTGGCTATGACAACCTGAGAAATTTTCACCTGATGTATGTGCCTGAATATCAGATTTGCAGTGAAGCAAAGCCCACAGCAATGCATGCTCGCTGCCAGGCAAATACCCTGTAAGATTTTTACAGTGAATCCTAAATCTCCAAATCGGTATCATGAAGAGCTGGGGAAAGTGAGAGCCCAGACCTTCCACAGCAAACAACAAATCCCAGTGTCTGTGAGGATGCATTTTGTCCCTGACACGATGTGGAGCCCATCTCTCAGAAGCACATCCTGCACAGCTCAGACAAGGCTCAGGCTGGGTTCCCACTGCCTCTCAGCTGAGCCCTACAGCTGCCCCATCTTTCTGGGGCTGCTTTGCAAGGAAATCAAGCCCTTCACTCACTTCTGCTTAGCAGGCTCAGATTCTGGGCTCAGGAGTGCTGTCCACGAGTGTGTGCACGGGGGAAACAAAGGCACTGGAGTGGGTGTCTCCAGAGACACAAAAAGCTGGAGGACGATGATTAATGAAGGAGGATCCCCATCCATGTGTCCTGCATGCTAGCACTGGGTTTGAGGGTAGGTCTGGAGCTCAAAGCCCAGGGCAGTGAACTCCTGTAGAGCTCCCCAGGGAAATGGGTCCAGCTCCAGCCAGCCAAAACTCGCAGTAAATCCCCCAAAATTTGGGATGGCTCTGAGCGCTCTGCTCGGGTCTGTCCAGGTGAGTGAAGCCTCTTGGGAGCCTCACCCCAAGCCCCTGAAGGAACACAAACACCCCTGACTGAGGCACAGCTGGGGCCAGCACAGCTCAGCCCAAGGAGCTCCTAATGCATGAGGTACTATGGACCAGTGCAGATTTCCATCAGGCCCAGCACAAGAAACAGTCTCAGTTTTAAATCAATCATCTCTGCCATTTGCCTCCCCCACACAAGAACTTTAATTTGGATATTCTTCCTAAAGCACCTTTAGATCCTTGGATGAAACCATCTGAGAAGTGCACACTCTTAATTTGTTGCTGTTGTTAATGGTGGTGCTGTAATGTATTTAAAAAAAAAAAACAAAAAACAAAAAAACTTTACAACTTCCTTACATGACAATGGTAAAAGGTTCATTTTAAATAATCAAGAAAGAAATCATTTCCATTAGATAAAGCAGTCAATAGCATCAGAAATGTGGCTGCAATTACTTGTTGCACTTTACAATGAAATCCTTGTAGTATAATAACCACAAGATGATGAAACACATTTTGTCTCCATTTCACATGACTGACCCCAATTTTGCCAAGGACATCTGAACACATTTAACATACTGAAATCTTCCATTAGGATAATGAAAATACACATTATTGAATTCTGTATTTGCTTTATAGTGCTACAAATAGCAAATTCAATCTTTCTTACTTTTGGTAGCGACTACACCTGCATAATTGTTCACATTTCTCAGAGGCTGAAATAAGCTACAAAATGAAGAAAGGGAAAGACGTTGACCCCGCGATCCATTATGCAGCACTTAGGTGATTTTATTTGCTGTATGTGTTTAGCAAAAGGATTGTGTATAACTTAGCAACCTACAACAGATACACAACTACTCTGCACTAAACCAGCTAAACTCTGCTGAGCAGTTAACAAGAGCTGCTGGAGCTCCCTAGGAAGGCAGCAATGGCCAGGGCTCAGAGCCATGGGGTAAAATTCAGCTTTGCTACCAGGTACAAATACCTTGCTTTAAAATCACTGTGTCGTGGCCAAGCCCAGCATGGTCAGCCCTTTGCTATTCCTTTTCAAGAGGGGAAATTTCAGCCACAGGAAATTCCTATCAAAGTCAGCGACAGCTTTTACCTCCTCATTGCAGATGACACCTACCTTCTCTTTGCTCCCAGGTCTATTTCTGCTTGCATACAGCAATTCGCTTTACATCCAGATATTTTCATCTCTTCTCTTATCCACAGATCTCAAATCACCCAAATTGAAGCCCCAAACTGAGATGCCCAAGGCAACACCGAGAATTGATTTATATCAGAAAAAAAAAGAAAAATCCAGTCCCTTAGGCTTCTGGTTGAACACAGCAAAGATTTAGACTTCAGATTTAGATGACCAGATGTATTAAATACTCCTGCCTCTTTTTTAAGCCAGTGGCTCATTATTTTCCTTTCATTAGCTTTAAACTTCACTGCCATGCTAAGATTGTGAGTTCTACTTGCAAGCTCCGTAATGTTTCATTTGGCTTCTCTTTCAGTGGTTGGCACTCAGACTCCAGGAGGAATCAAGTAAAAGCCAGTCCTCGCCCCACTCCTCTCCAGGAGCAATGCTCCAGGTGTAGTCACTTCTTATTCAAAAATAAGGATCCAGTCATGGATCACAGCTTTCATTTGTTGAGCTCTGTTCAATGCAATCTGCTGGGACATTTACAGGTTATATATTCCACAGTCATTGCTCAAAACAATGCAGTAGGTCTGGATTGCAGTGAAATTTGGATCATTAACATCAGCTCCCCTCAAGCAAAGAGTGTCCCAGTCCCCACATCTACCCACCATAATTTCAGCACCTCAAACAATTCACTGCTCTGTGAATATGAGGGATTTAATCTCAGACAATTCTGAAGTCTGCTTCAAACACAGAAAGCTCCAGCATTGAAAATGACAACACAACTCCACAGGGAGGACATTCCACACCCTGACTGCAATCCCAGCACCTTTCTGCTGCACTTGGCTGACAGACAGTTATGAAGTGACAATGAAATTCACAGGCCAAAAAGGAAGTCTGAGTCTCCAAAATTCCAGCAGCACATTCTGTAAATTGTTAGCCCAGGTCTGCAATGTAACCAGGAAGGAGAGATGCTAAGAGATGCTGCAGCCTCTGGACTCAAGGCACCTCCACTGCAGCCCAGCTTCCCCCAGAGCAGCTGAGGGGTCATTCTGAGTGAGCACCAGGACCTAGAGGGCACTGGGGTCAGCAGGGAGCAGTCAGGCCATAGGATCATCCGTGTGCACACAAGTGGTGCCATCTGTGTGTCCTGGGGCAGCTGGAGGCACAGCTTGCTAACAACACTGGGAATTCCGTGGACTCCTGTCACAAGGGGTTCTGGATGCTTTTCCTTTTTCTGCACAGAAAAACAGAAAAGATGGAGAGGACAACAATGTCTTGCTAAAGACTTACAGCCTCTCCCAGAGATGCCAGCCCTCACTGCTGTTTATCTGTCCTGCTTTGGCCTTGTGCAACCACATGGCTCTACACCAGCATCGGGAGACACTGAAAAACACGTCCTCTCAGAGTCTAATGTTTTACAGTTAGCACAGACAAATGTGCAACTGCAAACATCCAAGCACAAAGCACTGGAGACCTTGGAAAGCAAATTGCCTTCATTTGTGCTTCTGAGTGTTTTGAATCCCATCTTTGATCTGATCTCTAACTGTTACTGCTGTAACAGTCTGGAAGATCTATTAAAACTTGCAGACTCTGGTTTTCTGGCTTTCATTTGAATGCCAAATTTACCTCCATCTACTTCATCTGAAGGAAGCTGAGTTACAACACTGATGCATTTGGAGAAGATGCTCTCGAGGCAAAAACCTGTTCCATAAAACACAGAATCTGAGCTGCGACTGAAATGCTGGCTGGATTTCCAAACCCATTCAAGTTAAATGGAATGGTTAAAGAATAATTTCCATTAAGGAAATTCAGGTTAGAATGGTTCTTTAGCAGTCATTTTGACTGACAAAGGATAGATTCTCCATGCCATTACACTGCTTTTCCTCCAGTGCAGGTCTATCTATTTCAGTGTTTACTAATTCCAGTTCAAGGGAGATGATCAAAATTAGAGTCAATTGAGTCTGATATAAAGAAGTTCTCAGATTTCTCCACTCCATTAACATCAATTTCTGCACTCCATTAACAGCAGCTTTATTCTGGTGTAACTGCATTGATTTCAAAAGAGTTACACCATCCTGATGTCAGCATTAAAGAAACAGAAAATCAGACCCCTATTTCTTTAACAGTTTTATTATTCTGAAAAATATTACTTCCCCCAGATCATTAGTGCAAAAAAAACACACAAATATTCTTGTAAAATGTAACAGCTGAACAATCTAGCAGATAAGAACTGCATTTAGGTTCTGACCCAAAGCCTCCTGAAGTCAGTGACTTTTACACCAGACCCTTTGCCCCCTCTTTAACCAAAGTTAACACACCACACCAAGGATGCTGCAGTCCTGCCCTGCAGTGCTAAATGGACCGACCTTTGAACCCCAGCTGCTGAAAATAATTGCACTGAGCCACGTCAGCGACTTCCAGTGATGCTCATTTTACAGTAAGCTCGCAGCTCCCACATAAACTGGATTCCAAGGCAAGGAGAAGGCTCTGAGGTTTGCTGTGTGCCTGTGCACGGACACACGCTCGTGCAGACACATAAATACCAACCCCAGGTATCACACAGGATGATCTGCTCTATTAACTTCCAGTCACTCAGAGTTATATGTACTGAGATCAAACAAAGAATGCGCATTGACTTCAATATGCTTTAAATCAGGCCTAAAATAAAGAGATTGGTAGGACTGAAGTACAATAGCCTCTTAAATATTGCAAAAGCTACAGTTTAGCAGAACGAAAATGCGCCATAGCAGTGCTGTTCCTAGAAAACACACACAAAACACACACACACACACCAGTCTATGCACATGGCTGTGAATAAACAGCTGTCAGTCTCTGCATTTACTCTGAAGCAATTGCTTAAATAAAAAAATTGTCTATGACATACATAATCCAGTAGGTTAAATTCCCAGAAGTGTCAGCTTTTGTATTATTGATGTCTAATATTTTAAAATAAAATCAACTACGATTAATCTTCTCGTATTACTACAACGAGTGGAAAGAAATCACTGGCAGAACGCATTAGTGGTTATCAAAACCAATCAACTGCATTTTCCACACTCAACCAAAATGAGTGGATGATACTAGAAGAAAGATTAAATGGAAAACTGATCATAGGATATGGAAGCCTCTCTCTGTTTTTAATGGAAATACATATGAAAATATCATTACAACTGTGCTGCTAAGTACGCAATACTGAGGTTGCTGAAACAAAATAAATTGGTATTGAAATGCCTGACAGAAAGGTAATAACCTTGAAATGGGTTTGATGGTTCACTTTGAGCTCTGGTTCTACCAAATCTTAAGAAAAGATAATAATCTAAGAGAAGAGTGCGATACCCCCCATCCCCACTGGCTCGAATGTACTGTACACCCTGAGTGAGTCCGTGGCCCTCCAGTGCTAATCAGGCTGTAGAGGGCTCATGTAATGAAATTAAACCCCTATGACAATCACCAGCAGAAGGTTCTCGATCAAATACTGCCACACAACTAACACAATGCATGGTTTCTGAGGCCAGAGCATGTTTCTCAAAGAGCCTGACTATGCAAAGCTTTACCCACACCAGCTTAATTCACAACCACACAGAAATGCAAACCAGAGTAGGCACGACAGATTAACTAACTCTGTACAAAAGTTACCAGCTCTGCATATCGAAGTACAGGTCTGTCAAGACTGCATAAAACACCCACCCCAAAAAAGTGTTATCCTTTCCCAGGAGAGAAAAAAAAGGGTTTAAATCAAAATAAATGCTTAATTCACATGGAAATGTAAAATCCATGGGATTAGATTCAGCAGTATTATATCAGAAATGCAAAACTTGTGTTTCAGTATTGATTAATGCCAGCAAGGCTTGAATTTGCTTGTAATTTACAATCACTTCCTTCAACAAATGTCTTCATTTAGTATTATTATGAGTTTGGCATGACAAGATTATTACAAATCACTCTCTATCAGGAAGAATCACCGAGAAACCCACCATTTATCTGGAAGTACTGCAACAGACACGATTGGGTGAGAAGGTATAAACATGGTTTATGTACAGAGTGCTGTACATTACTCAAGTGCACCTGTGTCACATGCAGATTAGGAAAATTATTAGTTCTGTTCTGATGGTGTTCACAATCTGCTGCAGCCAAACCCTTGGAAGGTGCAGTGCTCCTGTCTGGAGGCTCCAGCTGGAACTGCTGCTCAGGAACTGGGCAGCCTGAAGGCAGCAGAGCCTCAGGCAGCAGCACAGGGGCAGCCAGCTCTGCAAACAGCCAGGCTGTCAGGGATGGCACTGAGAGCTCTGTTTGCACGCAGGGAGGGATTAAAATCAGATGGCCAAAGTAGTTCCCATCCCCTAGACCATCTCCCCCATCCCCTGATGGCAGCTTGTCCTTCCACCACAGCGGAGACAATGACACAGCTCGTGAAGCAGCTTCTGGAGTGTTCAGCTTTTCAGCTTGGAGTATTTTGTCTCCAATTTGAGTTTAACTTAATGTGCTTTAGCAGCCATTCGTTCACCTGCCTTGCTGAGGAGCAATCTCCATCACAGGGACAGGACAGACAGCCTGAGGGCCACAACCTCTTCAGCTGGCTTTGCCTTTAATTTGACAGCCTGCAAGTCAGGGAGCTGAGGCAGGACCTAAGTCACAGGGCTGGATTTCAACAGAGCACTTAGGACCAGTGGAATCTGTGCAACAAGCGGTGACTGAAGTCCAGCAGGTGCCTAAATGCTCAGCCAGACTGAGATCATTGAACCTGCACCATGACTCTGGCCCTGCCTGGGCAGCTCAGTTGACAAAATTCACCCATCGGATGAATGCGGTGCCTGTCCCAGCCCGTGCGTTAATTACTGACATCGACTTGGGTAATTTTAGGTTCTTATACAGAAGTGTTCTGAACGAAAAGCTTTAACAACCAGTATCACAAAGCACACACATTTCCACTGAACAGGCTGGGACTGTAAAGGCAGCATAAAGCAGAAGAGAACACACGATTCTTGCAGCCTTTATCATTCACACTGAATTTGCAAAGCGCAGATCACGGCAGACACTGAAAACATTTCCTCATTTTGAAATAAGTCCAGGCAAGCACCACATGCTGTGAAATATTATCTTATGGGAGTTGTTTTGATAAAAACAAATGGCCAATCCTAAAGATTAATGCTTCATATGATGTATTCAGGTTATTAATCCCACCTTCTTCTTTCCACCAGCCCCGGCAGTGAGTGTTTTCTGGAAAACTGCATGGAGCCAGATGGTTAACTATTGGAAATCTATACTAAAAAGATTAATGTTACCCCATGACAGGGATCAGTCATTTGTAAAGATCTCCTAATACAAACGGTGCCATTTGTTTATTCAGTCTGGCTGGATGAGGCATACTCTGAGGAGAGCCTAATTAGTTCTCAAAGATTTTCAAAACATTGGGGGCCAGCTGCTGAGCTGCAGTTCCACATCTGAAGGGAAATTACAGAGGTATCCAAGCACCACCAACATCCAGGCAGGCAGGTAAGAGCGACTGCTCCTCGGGTGCCTCTGAGCTCTTCATTCTAACATGGGCTGGGAAAGCTTCTGGTGTCCTGGACAAGTGAAATATTTACAAGTGGCCACTGGAAAGATTTCAGTGCCAGGCACAGATTAAATATTGTGGTGCTGGGTGGCATCACGCTTTAGACAGGAGAGCTGGGCACAGCCACAGTCTGAACATCCCCCTACCACCATCAGCGTAAACAGAGCCCACTGAAAGGCACAGGAACAAATTCCAACCACCTTCACATGGTGCTTTTGTGTGTAAACTGAACTCACTGCAAGGGAGACAGGCAGCAAAGAAACAGGCACGCATTACACGAAAATTTCCAAGTGTGAACAGTACTTACCAAATTTCACAGTAGCCCTTCTTCCAGATGGATAAAAGAAGCAATATGTGCAAGGCCACTGCAATTTCCAAAGCACTCAGATTAAACCCCCTGCATTCAGGGGAGCGGTGAAGCACATGCTTTAAAGTGAAGCACACACTTAAATCCCATTGACTTCCGTTATGCATGTGTGCTTACACGCTCTCCTGAATAAAATAGATGTAAGCATGTGTTTAAACTTGAACCTCTGCTTTGTTGAGATGAGACTGTGAAGAGGAGAGTGAAATTTAAACTGATGCAAGAAATGGTGCTTTTATCTCCAGGCAACAAGGCCTTTCCATCAGCAGAGAACAGAGCCAGGGGTTTTTTGGAGAAAAAAAATCTACATACAAGCGCTTTTTTCCTTCTAAAGGGACATAAAGAATGAAAAAAAGCCAAAGAAAACCATTAAAATGGAATGTTTTTACATAAATTATCCAAATGCTCAGTTCATCAGTTTGAGAACACTGCCAGTGTTGAGGCTGAGGCCAGGCCAGATGTTGAGTCACAAACAGCTGTTGCAGTTGAAGCCATTGCAAACTCCCCACTGGTTGTTATTGCTCCCCCATGGAAGTTAGCACACGTGCCCTGCAGCCAGCAGAAGGGATCTGCTCATGCACCTTCCTCTACCACCAGCAAAATCAACCACAGCAGCTTAAAAGAGCAAAATGAACTCGAGCTGTGATTAAATGTACTCAGTGCTGGGTGGGGAAGGAGGTGCAGGAGCACTCCCAGTACTGGCAGGAGGTTTCAGACACTCAGAGCAACTGCAGCTGACATGGCCTCAAGATTCACATGCGTGCTCCATGCTTTGGAGTGATAGATCAGGATTTTTTTCAAAAAGTAGCACCTGACAAAGAAAACACATTCAAAAAAAATGGTGCTTCAAGAATTACAACCATTTGATTTTTTTTTTTTTTTTTTTGGTGTAAAGAAAGGTCAAGTATAATGGGCTAGGCTAAAAATCAAACTGAAGAGCACATGAAAACATCAGTCTTGTTGTACACAAATTTCCTGAGCAAAACAAGCAAAACCCCTCCAAACAAGAACATTTTAAAAAAAGCGTTTTCCTAGAAAGTGACACATAAAAATAAGTTTTGGGAAGAATGCCCACATCATGGGCCTGTCCTGTTACTCACTGACTGAGCCAGAGCAGCTCAGCAGCTGGGGCAGCCTGGCACAGCCAGTGGAGCTGCTGGGAACTGGTACCAGACCTGGACAGTTTTTCTTTTGAATCCACAACCACACTGACGGCTCTGGACAGCAACTGTGAGCTGACATCTGATTTAGAAGATCATGTAGTTATTTACACAGAGTATTTTTGCATTATATTCATTTCTCTCCAGTAGTTTTGGGTTCGGTTTTTTTAATCTCAAACTTCACTCTTAACTTCTCCTATGAGCTTTTTGAGACAAGGACTGCTGATATATAGAAACTAATGAGAGGATCTGCCATAGTACCAAAATCAAAATAATTCTGGTAGTACATAAAAAATTAAACTAAAATGTTTTACACCTCACCCCAAAATCACATCCCCGTTGATCCTGTATCACTTATTCCCATGTGTCCATTCATGATCCAGGAAAGTATTTTCTCCCAAAGTATATGCAAAAGCTACAGGAAACAAAGTAGGATTAACTACACTTAAATCAAGTCACCTAAATTTGGAGAAGTGAGAGCTTTAAAAACTGGTATTTATCAAGAAAGTGAATTTCTAAATAGTTTCCTTCTCAGTGGTATAAATATCCAACATAGACTTAATCAAGAGCACATCTTGAAGGAAATATTAAAGCAGCATATGATTTGATACCAATGAAAAAAAGCAATCAAAGCAGAGCAAGGCAATAAATTAATAGAAAAGGTTATCTATCCAAACCAGACTAAAAGTAATTTTGTAAGTCAGCAGTAAAAAGTTGAATAAACACTAATTTAATCTATTTTAGATGCAGCAGTCAACAGATGAAATATTTTACTGCTCTCAAGCTACATGAACACAGTCAACTGACACAATAATTGAAAAGAAGGGAGAAGCAGAGACCCTGTGGAAGCAGGAGCACAGAACACAGGGCAGACACAGACCTCCTGTGCCAGGGAAGCTGTCTGTCAAGGCAAAGCTGCAAAACAGGAGTTGGATGCAATGACCTGCAGATAATGGCTGTGACCTGTTTCTACCATCCTGCCTTTCCATGTGCTTTAAAACAGCTCAGTCATCCCTTTACAGGGAACAAGCATTTCCCCTTCCTCCGGGGTATGCAGAGAAAGGGAACAATTAGTTCCTCCAAAGAGATATCCTCTATCATAAGCAACAAATGTCCTCATTCTGTGCAGTGAGGAAGAAATAGGTGGGAAAAACAGAACAGGTTTCAGCGGAATTTCTTGGGATTGCCACTTCTCAAAGCCTTGTATTCCAATTGTTCCCTTACATATTCATCACCAGCATCAGGCAGAGGCCCCTGGAGAGGACCTGGAGAAGTTTTAGGAAACCAGGCTACCAGCAGCAAAAGACTGCTATGCTTTATTTCCTAGCTGACATTATTTATGCAAGTGAGCATGTGACAGCCTACCCACAGCTCTCCCCACGCTGCCTGAAGTTCTCTTTATCTTTCCAAACAAGCTGCAGCAAACCCACCTTCAGCTGAACATCCCAGGTGATATTTTCAAGAAATAATAAAGAGGCTTTAGTTATTATCACTCCAGGCATTTGTACTGCAGATAGGCAAGGAAAAGGACTTTATAACTGAGCTCAGAAATGAATGAAGAGCAAATTCAAAGCAGTTTAATGACACTCACACAATGATAGCAAAGCAGAGGAAAGAAAAAAGGAACACTGGCAAGTGAGCTGCAAAGATGAAAGCAAGAAGTAATCAATGGCTAATGATGATACAAGCAACAAAACTAAACTTAGGCTTTGACTCTGAAAGGCACCTAAGCAAGTGAGCTCCTAAGCCTAGAGCCAGGCACAAACTTGATAAAACTGTCAGCAGGTTAACTCAACAAGCCTTCCTCCAGTCTTCCTTTTCAATGAATGAATGTAGACGTTAGAACATGGATTCCTAGTTAAATACAACAAAATTTCTACTGATTCAATGAGAACAAAGTCCTTTGAACCGATGAAGAACTCTCTAAGAAGGAATATTGTGCTCAGAGGGCTGTCAAGTGGCCTCTTGCTATGAATTCATAATGATGTTGACCTTTTATTTACTGTTTCTATATCACAGGCAATTTAAGTAAGCAAGATGTACTTAGTAAACCAAAACCATAAAAATATCTGCAGACTGCTGGGAAACACTGGGCAAATGAAGGGCACTGGGGATGAATGAGGAAAGTTATTAAGAAGCAGAGGGGGAAATCACAAGAACGTGCGTTCATTTGCTTTTTCAGGGTCAAGGAGCTCTTCTAGCACAGAATAAAATGCAGTGTCACACCAGGTGTCATTGCATTAATACATCACAGAGCCAAAGAAGACATTCTGCTCTCACTGTCATTTGCAAGCCTTTTTTTCCTTGTTTTTGTTTTTGGGTTTGTTTTTTTTTTAACAACATTAAATTTGCATTAACTTGGATGGGAAAAAAGGATGGCACATAAAGGGAGAGAGGGCTGAATTAATATTCATAAGCAACATACTGGAAGAATGGAGAAGGGGTGATTTGAGGGAGCTTGGAACGGGAGAGACAGACATCCATCCTAGAGACCTCCTGCGTCACACACTCTGCTCCCAAGCAAGAACTGCTGCGTCTCTTCCCCATCCACACTAAATACTGCCTGCTCTGAACAGCTTTTGGATTCCCCACTGCAGGGCACTCCGGGGAGGAAAGTGTTTTGGCTGAAGTTGGGCAGGAGCAGGTGGCACTCAGCAGCTGTAAGTAATTTTGCTCTTGTTGGCACCGCAGCGGTTCTTGGACTTCGCACAGTTCGCGTTCAGTGGGGAAGTGGGAGCGGAGAGGGAGCAAACAAGTCCTCGTGGTGTTTAGCAGCATCCCAGGCTCCAGGCTGCCTCTTCCAAGCTGGCAGCTGGCAGCGGAGGGCACGGAGGTGGCTGCAGGGATGTGCCAGCTCGGGTCGGGTTCGCTGTGAGAGCCCTGCGAGGCAGATGTTAACGCTGCACGGGAGGCAGGAAGGGAGGAGAGGAGCAGGGCTCACCTCCAGGTGTGAGTGATCTCTCTGCAGATGGACTGTCACCAGCAGGGCTTGCAGAGAGCCCTGTCACACATCCCTTTGCACGACATCTGTGCTGCCGACTCTCCAAACTCTGCATGTGCCCATTTACAGAAACAGGGGCTGCAGGTGGAAAATTCCTGGGGCTACTGCTGCTGCGCCAAGGTACAATAGTACAAATACTTCAATTGTTACATTTGATGTCATATTTCATCAAAGAAAAGAAAGGAGAACCTGGATACCATAAGTGCGGCAAAGCCATCAAACCCTGTCTAGAATCAGCTCCTTCCATCTTCAGAAGCCACATGAAAAAACAGAAGTCAAGCAAGGAAGCAGGACAAGAGGCAGCAGCTCTCTTCCCTTCTCCATTCCTCATCACAACAGAGGGAACGTGGACTTGCATGACCACTCTACTGCAAGAATTTTTGTGCTTGAAAAATCTTAAATCCCTCTCTTTTCTTCCAGCTGTGCACCCTTACACCTGGGGTCAGAAATTATTCCTTGACACTGCAACACATTCCTCTTGCATTCACTGATCTACCCAAGTCCAGCACCTGGTTTGAAAGGTTCCTTGCATTTCCAAATGGCACAAGTGTCACCATGTGCTGTTCTGACGCCATTCCAAAGATGAACTTCACTCTCCGAACCAGCCTGGCACATGCACTCACCAGAACAGTTATTTTTTTCCCCTCCAAGCTCACCTTTCACGCTCACCCCTGACAGACAAGTCCTCCTTGGCAAAGATTACACTTTGCTAATAAAGTTATCTCCTGATATCTTCTTTTACCTGGTATCTGTTCTGCCATTTAACCAAAACCTCTTTTCAGCTGCTAAGGTGGAACAATTAGTCAATGCTATCAATATTAGGAGGTTTTATTACAATAATAGCCTGAAATTTACCATTGCTAAAGGAAAGGCCATCAAAAACCTTGACTTCCTAACGGTCTGAAAGCAGCAATAACCTAATAATCATCTTCTTACGGACAAAATACTCCCAAATATTTCTAATGAACCATTACAGCACGCATTGCAAATTTACAAGCCTTCATTTAATTATTTCCACCGAAACAAACACACAAATCTTCCAGCTCGGTGCTGCCACACACACAGACTCTCTGAGCACCAAGCCCTCAGCAACCTTCCTCTGATGGACATTTTTTTTTCCAGGAAATGACACAGAGACATAGGTAAAAGGTGATTTAGATAGACTGCTGTGTCACAAATTGTCAGGATCTGATTTAAAGACCTTGCCTTTGTCAAGAAAGACAGTTGGGTGTCTGCTTTAAAGAAGTACTGGGAATATTTTCATCAAAGGTTTGAATTGAAAAACAGTGGGAGGTAAATATCTGAGATGTTGCCAAGAAAGACCGCTATATCCGTGCAATTACCATTAACAGGGGACAGCAGTGGTTCAATGAAGTAATTCAATCTGGTGTCCTACATTTTATCAGACAGCAATTTTGAGTTCTGACATAAAAGACTGAGAAAGGGGATTGGACTCTTTTCTCTGAAATTCAGCCTTAATTCTTGCAATCAGGAGATGTGTTCTCTGCTTCAGGTACAAGCCTACAATCCCTCCAAGGGACTCAAAAGAATAACCCAATATTCACCTTCAAAAGAAGAATAACCTAATATTCACCTTAGCACCACTCATTCGCATAGGAACAAGTCATACTTTGGGCAAGTTTCAAAGCTGAGTGCCTGCAGTAGTACAACAGTGTTTTCCTCCTGACTTAACTATCTCAGTATTTCCTTACTTGTGAATTTTGCAAGAAGACCCATTGTTTTAAAAGAATATGAACAATATGATGCAGCCTAAATTAATAAATGTATTCTTCCAAAATTTAAGAGAGAGAGAGAGAGAGAGAGAGAGAGAGAGAGAGACTGTATTTCTCAGAAAATGGCAAAATTAAAAGCTTCTGGAAACTACCACCATTATATGGCTTCTCCTCATCATCCATCCACACTGCACACTCCTGGCTCCTCAGAGGCTTTCGCATTCTCTTTCTCCACAGTTATCCTATCAGTCACTCCAATGACTGCGCTGGTGCTTTCCAAGGTCACCAGGCTTGCAGAGCAGCTCTGCATTTCTCCTCTGCAAGGCAGCCCAGGCTGGCACAGGGCTTCCACACCGGGCTCAGGACCAGCTCCACTCCCTCTCCGCACAGGGCCCACCCAAAGAGGCACCACATGCCCTCTTTCCAGGGAAATCACCACGTTTTACCCTTTCACCTCCTTTCTACCACAATGCTTTTTGCCATAACCCCTTTTTGCATGTGCTGGTCTATAAACTCTTGTGTTACACCATGCAGAGATCTTGAAAGGTTCTCCTGTTAGTGGCACAGAGTTGAAAATGTTAATTTATATTTTACGGAGCAAAATCTCACCACAAACAATAATGCCATGAGATAATTTGCAACAGGAACAGTCCGGTGCCGCTCCCTCCACTGGGCTACAAATTCCACCAAGCTCCAAAACATCACAAGAGCAAACTGTTTCTCGTGTCATACAGAACGTGGTCATTTATACATGGCACAAACCCAGGACTCTGCAGCACTCCAGTGACGGATTGCACAGCCCTGTCCTTTTCAGGAAACCATACAGAACCTCCTCTAGAGGCTCAACACTATCTTTCCTCCAAAATATTAAACATACAATGCTACTGAGCATTCTCTTGTAACGATACGAAACCGAGACCCTCGGAAGATGGAGGCTCTGCGTATGACAGCTTAACTGCTTGCAATCAAACTAATTTGCAGTACGATGACCTGAAATGAGTTTAAAAGCACCATAATGCATGTTTAGCAATCAGTGAGGCAATCCTTTATTATTCAGGTTCACATCTGCAATTTGTGTCACGTGTTATGGGAAACAGAGAGAGGAGAAACACAAAAAAGCATCCTCCTGCTTTGCAGGAGTTGATGAGCAAAACATGAGCCACAGTAACATGGGGCATTTGAGATCAAACAGACTGACAGCAAATCTAAAGTCTTTCTGGTACTTACAGAAATCCTATAATGTCCAGAAGAAGAAATTATTAAATTAAACACTTGCTGATAAATGATTATATCTTGATTTTTCTAAATTTATTTTTGCTGGATAAAAATGATTAAGCAAGTTCACCTGAAATACCACAAAAAATATCAACCAAGAATGCCTCCAGGGTTTTAAACTGTAAATGAAGTTATCAACCAGCCACTTTCAACACTCTCCTTCCTACTGGTTCCAGACGAGGAAGACCCTTCTGGCAAATAATTGAAAGTTTAATATAACCCCTCCAAAAACATAAATCCTCTTATTTCCTTTTTCCCTTCTTTTTTTTTATGACATCTCCATTCATCACACTTGTAATCCTTGGGGAAAAGGTGGCTCCAACAAGGTAAGTGGGGAACCATGCACAGAAGCAGGAGGAAAAGGGACCAACAAGCTGGAAGAACTTACTGAAGAAAGGCAAGAGCAGTAAATGTAACATCATTCCAGAAAAAAAAAAAAAAAAAAAACCAACAAAAAACACCAACCAACAAAAAACCCAACCAAGCAAAAAAAAACCACAGGAAAGACACAGAAGCGCAAAATTGAGACAAAGGCATCAGAAAAAGCACAGAACTGCTCAGTTCTGAGAACTCCAGCAGGAGTGGCCTTGGGCAAGGAGAGGGAAGGCCCAGGCCAACACACTCTGCTGAATCCTGAGTGACAACTCCTTCGGAATATCACCCCCTGAATCACTCAAGTATCTGGGGACTGTCCTAAAGAAATTACAATAAAGTTATTGAAGAAATTTTGCTGTTCAGACAGAGGGGTGAAAATCTGTGTTTCAGCAATGAGAGGACAAACCCGAAGGACCTGAAGTTCTGAAATCTGGTCTCAGTTCTGTTTGGTTGGGTGAGAAGCTGCTGTCCTTCCATAAGGTTTGGACAACACGGTTTCACACACACAACCCAAAGAACTATACGGATTAATATCTCAAATTTAAAGCATGTTATTCAAAAAGCAGGAGCATGCATTAGGGTAGGATTCTACAGTGACTGAGGAAATACCATCCTTAAGGGCTGTAAAAATAAGTCTGACCTTCATCACCTCTGTTCAAAATTATCTGAGGAGAGACCTGTCCTGACCAAATTCCAGCTCATGCCATTTATTCTGCTTGCCTAATCTTTCCCCAAATACTGAGTTAATAATATGTGAAATAGACAGTTTTCTTCTCCAAAACCTGTTGTTTTGCTCCAAGTATTCTTATTGTGATGAGCAGGATGCTGGAAATGCAGATGCTCTTTCTCTTCTTGCTTTGCTGGTCATGTTGTTAGCAAACTCTTTAATGAGTCTCAGTTTTCCCTAGGAACAGCACTACAGTTTATAAATGCTAAAATTAATAGACCTGGGGTAGACTTTATTACATGCAATGTATTTAGCTGGCAATGATGCCTCCCTTACAAGCAGCAGTTAGAATAAACTGCATTTTTAATGGCTCCTGGAAAACAAAAGACAACACCTAAAAGATTTTAGATGAAGAAACACCAGGTCTCCTGATCTCAGGGCACCACACCAAACGGACTCCACTGAGGGCTGCAAACACTAATGAGTAATTACAGCCCACAGAGAGATTTCTACTGGGGATCTTGTCCACTTTGCTCAAATCTGAATTTACTATCAGAAGATTCATAACCTCTGTTGTCAGCTTCACTTCTGCAAAGAATGGGCACATGGAGAATTTCAAGTGAAGTTAAAATGGATTTCAATATACCCTTCACAATAATAGTTGGTAAAACTAATTACAGTGAGAAAATTGGAGATCATTCATTACTCTACTAAGCAAATTAGGATTCGTTAACAATGATTTATAGTGCCAAAGAGAGGATAACAAGGATCCTCTTTCCAACTCTATTCACAGGGGACACGACAGTTTATGGTGTGGTGACATCCCAACAGCCACTGTGCAGTGCTTTTGTGGACCTCAGGGTATTTCAGACGGACACACACTTTTACATCAGCAAAATGCATTTTAAATGTTTGGCTTCTAAAGTCAAGCTCTAAAATTATCTGAGCAGCTTAACCTACTTGCAAGAACGTTTTTTTTATTTACCAACACCACCGTGCACATGACGTGGAGCACAGCACTACATCCCTTCTGCAGCTTTAGCAGGTTAGATTTATTGAACCCCTTTCTAAAGATGCTTTTGATCTAATCTGTTCTCTGGAAGACAGTGGGTCCTACTGCACTTCACAGGAGTGGAGTCACTTCACCCCCTCTCACCCAGGAGTCACCAGTATCACAAACCTGACCACCTCAAGGAACAAAGCTCAGCTCCTCAGGATCACTGCCAAAACATATGGACCAGGCAACGAGGGAAAATGTGCTCTTTGAAGGGCTCTCTGAGAGCAGAGAATGTGCTGCTGTAACTAATTCCACATTTCTTCTGGCAAGATGAAGTCTCGGGTGAAAATCCCTGCCAGTGCACGGAGAAATAGTTGGCCTGATCTAGGCCAAAGACTGGTTTTCCATCGTATCCATACTAAACACCACTGGTGCTCCCCTTATTCTCCCTGGGATGGGTTTTTAGAGCTCTGAGTAATGCAATGCAACATTGCACAACCCAGCACGTCCCAGTGGCACGCTGCAACTGTGCAAACATCTGCTGAACTCAACCCACCCTGGGCCAAATTGGATAGCACAACTGATTAGCCAGAGCCTCGGGGAATAAGCTCACGATTTATGTTTGTCTGAGTCACCAGACCATGTGCAAAGCACAGTTTTAGCTTTTCTTTCTTTTTTTTTTTTTTTTTTTTTTCTTTTTTCAAGGTGGAGCAAGAGCATTGTTTGGAAAAGAAGGGTCACAGGGAGTCTTCTGCTTTCCCAATGTTATTTCCATCACCAGCTTACTACCAAATTCTACCCTGCTCTGAAAAATTCACAAACTCTCAGCATTTAGAGGAAAAGAAAATAACACAAACCTGCAATCCAAAAAAAACCCCAAAATCAAAACAACAACAAAAAAACCCCAAAACCAAAAACCAACAACAACAAAAAACCAACAACAACAACAACAACAAAACATTAAAAAAGGAACAGAAAATGCTCAGAAACTGGAACAAAGACTCAAGAAGTAGACATATACAGAAATAGAAATAAGTTGCCAAAAGCAGAGAAACCGTACAATTGCCAAAGAACCTGACAATCTTGGGAATCAGGGTTGTTGTTTAGAAGTAAAAGAGTCAGTTATTTAAGTTTTGATTTCTGCTCTGTTTTGTGTTGCAAACTAATGAACCACTATCTACTTTTAAGAGGAATTTGGCTGGGTGCAAGATACACAAATGAGCAAAAGCCATTCTTCAAAGCTAGGTAAGAGAAAAAGTTTTACTGTTATACAAATTCCAATTGTATTCTAAAACATCTCAACTTTCTGAAATCTCAAGACAGCTGGACAACATTAAAAACTCCCATAATTCAAATAGCTTTCCTTTCAAAGTTAAAGAGATGGTGATTTCTTTTCTAAAATTCTAACTACTTTCCAATTATCTGATCTGACATCTTGATGAGATGTAATCTACCTTATAATCTGTCTTTGAGGAGAGACAATGACAATTTGCAATGCAAAAATATCAAAGACAACTGGGAGATCTTCCAGGAAATATTAAGTAATGATTTCTTAGGGTGCACCGATATTAACAGCACACCTAAATTTTTTTTCACATGCACCAATCATAGACTGGACTGATCCCACAGGAAGCAGCGAAGTCAGGCCAGCACAAAAGGCTTCCAGAAGAATTAGAATGATTTTTACCTCTTCTTCTCTGACTATTGGTTTAATAATATGCAAAAAGGGTGGGAAAGTGTCTCCTCTGACAAGGAGCACTAAGACAGGTGAAACAGACTCCAACAAAATTGTCTTTTAACAGAATCTACAGAGCTTACTAACACCTGCTGGAGTAGAAGAGAGTTGTTCCCAACTGAAATCCAGACTTGAAGATGCATTTAGAGCTCCTCGACAACTTTGCACCATCCCCTCTCCTTCAGTGGCCACCCACACTGGTCCCATTTTGCTGAAGGCAGCCCATCACAAGGTTTGTTTTTGTTTAATCAAGGGCAGTTCTATCACCCAGCTGGGTGTGGGTTAGGCTGAATTACCTGCTGGAGATTCCCAACCCTCTCCACTGCCAAAGCAGGCTGTGGGAATGCCCTCCCAGAGCACGTACCTTTTCCCTTTCCCTATTGCTTTTCCAGGAGCACTTAGATAGAGGCAGCAAGAACAGAACAACTCAGTCTCCAGCTCTGCATTCAGAACTTGATCTACTCGCAGTATAAAATCAGGTAACTGAAGGTGCATAATGAATTACTAGGATGGAGCTATCACAGAGATATTAGAGGAACAAATTTGTGTTACTGGGAAGTGTCAGCTTTATAAATGTTTCCTTAAACACTCAGTGATCTCCAGAGACTCTACAGAGTAACAGGATCTAGAAGTCATGTTAGCTTTGCTGTAGCATGCATAGCATCCACAAACATTGCAGACACATGACCCATCACCCCTCAAACCTGAGTGCCTGGCACAAGCAGAGTCCTCAAAGGGGATTCCAGGCTGGACATGGATTATCTCTATGCTAGGCAACATGGCCTAAACACATGAAGATTCCATTAATACTTGATTTAAACAGCAAACATGTGCTACTGAATCCATACCTCAGCGTTCATTCCTTTCTGAATAAAGCCTGCTTCCCTCTGCAGTAGATGTCCTTCAGTCCATTTTCACCTACCTGGTTCCTCTGTTCCCTCTGGTGAGCTGCAGTACAGAATATTTCATAGTCCAATGTACAACATACACTAAATCATTTCCAAAGTCCAAAGCTTTATTATTATCTATTAAACTAGAAGTTATTTTTACTGTATTTGAGACCAATGACCCCTGTTTTGATGTTCTGGGTTAACACCAAACACAAAAACTAACAGTCTTTTCTAGTTAAAGACTTTGGAAAAAAGTCAATTCAAGTGCATATTCCTTTGCACTTTGATAATACAATAATTACATTGATCAGAAACACATGCTAATTGGATCATTCTGGAGCATTTTTCTCATTGTCTGGTACCACAAAACACATCTGGGTTGTATTTGCCCCATGTAAGTTAATAAGAGTCCGGGCTTTTTTTAAAACAACAAGCAAGATAATCCTAAAAACAATTTTCCAAAGTGAAAAGGGAGGAAAAAACCCCTTCATGTTCCATCCAAGACTGTGTGAGTGTAAAAACAACTTTAAGATAGAAACTGAAGGACATTTTCTACCTACTTGGCTAGTAGTGAGGAAAGAAAGAAGAAAGTTTAAGACTCAGTACTGTGACTGTAGAAAGAGCTCAGTTAAATATATTAATGGCACCAACAAGGGATGTCTCCCCCACCTACACAGACCCAAATTGGAATGATTTGAGGTGCCAATCCATCGGCCCGAGAAGACGTCAGGCTTCTTCTTGTTACTAAATCCCTCGCTCAGGAGAGCTGGAAACTTTCAAGCTTTCTGTTGGAGCATAGGGGATGCTGACACCTTCCAGATTTTCACTTTAGTGGACCAACCCACAGACAGTATGGTGCAGGGAACAGCAGATGGCTTCTCTTCTGTTACCTCTGCTGCCTAGAGAGGAAGCTGAGCACCGCTCTCAAACCTTGCACATTCAGCTCTTGCTGCAAGGAACACAGCTTATTTACCCATGGCACAGCCCTCCAGCCCATAATATACCTGTCCCATTCCAGAGCATGTCCACAGACCTCTGTATGATTGGAATTTTCCCAGGCAAAGGAAAGCAATTCATTCTGAACTATGGAAAGACATTCAAGGTTTAGTTTTAATTCTAAAAAAACATTGAGCCATTTGATATAATTTTTCCCTTCGTCCCCTCCCTCTTAAAAATACATGACACAACCCAGGGCAAGTGATGAAAAGGAAACCAGCTCATTTTCCTGTTTTACAACTTACCTTACACTGATTTGGGCCTTGATATAATTAGAACTACCACAAAATTTTTTCACTTGAGGATGCTCTTTTCATGCCTCACCACCAGCAGCGTGAATGTTCTGTTTGTGCAGAAGGCCAATGTAAATCCAGCAGGACACAGCATTTCTCCAGGTATTGGGAAATTTTTGTGTAATTTTTGTGTGACCACACGTACACAATTTATCTCAGAACTTTCTCACAGGATCACAGACCTCTATGACAAAAGACTAAATTTCACCATGAACTAATAGAAGAAAATGACTCTCTGGGAATGTGACAAGAGTGCAACCAAGTTTTTCCATCCTGTAATTGAATGCCATAGAGTTTACTTCTCCCCAGAGATCAATGAGAAGATAGAAGCAGGATTTGATTATACTGATAACTTCACAGAGCAGTGCTATGGGACAAGGCTCGCTGCACTTTACCCACCTGGTTTTGGACATACACAATGCTCTGCTTCTCCTACAGTTATTATAAAGGCAGAAAAGAAGTGCTTGGAGAATACAGCACAAGTTACAAGAGAAACAGGATATGAGCAATTTAAATATAAATCTTGGAAGAAAATAAGCAGTACATTGGACTGACTGGAAAACATTTTTTTTGCTCCCAAACTTATCTGTGTAAGTAAAAGGTATACTGATGAATGTGGGAATGAACAGAAAGGTATGAATACAGACTGTTAAATCAATACAGGTGCATGCAAATAAATCACAAGCCCAAAAAAACCTGATCAATTTTCAAACCAGCTGGGGCCTGATCTGCTTCTCAGGACATAAAATGTAAATCTGGCATAAATATAACTTGTGTGTTTTCCAAGATTGTGCAGGAGCCATGGGTTTTTAAGCAACAGGTAGAGATCACTGTGCCACGTTCTCTGGGCTGTGGTACACAGGAGATGAGGGAAGACATTGTAATGGGCTCTTTAAAATCTGTGAATCAACAAGAACTGGTGCAAGGGGGAATCGAGATCCTACCATCTCCCACTAGAGAGCTGGAGAGACCACGGCTCATTCTATTTGCTGTAATCGTGTGAATTAAGTGCTGATAAAATTTATGTCGTAAATTAATATGACACCCGCTTAGCTCAAGAAAACACGGACCACCACGTTGGAAATATTACTTCCAATGCATTTGTGGAGGAGGAAATAAGAAGAAATAAGAAGAAATAAGAAGGGATTCAGTGACTGGGCAGAGCAGGGTCGGTGGGATATCCCTGTGTCCCCGCTCCTTGTGCGAAGCGTTTTGTGTGAGGAGCACTCTGCTGCCCAGAGGCACGCGTGTGAAAGTGGAGATACACTTACAAAGTAGCCTGTTCCCAAGCTGGAAGGAGCTGAGCTCTGCAATAAAACACAAAGACAAAGTGGAAAGTCAGTGGTGGTTTTTAACACGTTCCAATCCACACAGCTCATTACCGGCCCTTTCCAAGCTTTTCATCACCACATCACAGCACCGACGTCCTGCCCCTTGTCATCTGCTACTGAAACAAACACGCTGTTGCTTAATTTTCCCCTTTACATCTCTCAACGACTCGGAGATGGCAACGTGCTATTTACTGAATTCCAAGCTTCTGCGGTGGACGTAATTGCCAATTTATTTGACAGGCAGCTGGGTAATGAATTAATGATGGCATTTCGCCCTGCACTGAGACTAAACAGACACTCATCAACCAGCCTCCCTGACATGCTGACATTCAATGCCCTGGACTCCAGCTCCTCAGCTTCGTGGCCACAAAGGGGCAGGCAGGAGGGGGAGAAAGGGAAAAAAAAGTAGACCGACTTCAAAACAAAAAAGCCCGGTGGGTTTGGATGACTTTTTCAGTGTATGACCTGTTTGCCAATTTATTCCCGAAAGGCCCTGGTTAGTACACACATAGTGCTTTTCTAAAATGAGACATTTTGTAAACATAATTAGTAGTCTGAAATGTAAAGAATGCGTGGGCACAGAGAAGCCGCTTTAGTCAATGTACCGTTTTCTGGAGAATGCAGTCACCACAATTTCCCATTTGGATGTCCACAATGTTTGGCAAGGATTTAGAAACGACAACAGCAACAACAAAAAAGCAAACAGCAAATATCTACAGTGTGAAATAGGTTTAAAAACTCAAACCTATAAAAATAATTAAAACTAATATTGCTACCATGGAAAATAATCAATTTGTTTAAATGCTTTAAAAAAAAGAAAAAAAAGCATCGTGAAATTCAGTTTAAGTGGGACACGACCAGAACCTCTACATTCACAGGAATTAAGGAGATAAAGGGTTTTGTTTCATTAGTTTTTCATCTGAGCAATGCGGATTACACAGCAGGTCTCAGAGACATGGGGGAGCCCAAAACATCCCGGTGCTAATCCAGGACAGGCTGCTCCATTCGAGGGGAGCAGCTCCCAGCAGCAGAAAGCAGAGGAGCATCCTCTGGTGGGCAGGGGGCTGTCCAGACAGCAGGGTGACACTCCTGGGGCTCAGTTCCCAGCTCTGTTCCTCAGCACAGCCTCGCTGGTGCCACGGCTCGGGGACACCCACAGCTGCACAGGGGCCCCAACAGCCCGGGCACACCCCTGGGAAAACACGGAATTTTCATCTCTTCATCCCCGTTCCCAGACAGGGGCCCGAACCGCAGATTGGCAGGGCACGGCTCTGGCTATCAGCGGGCAAGGGAAGTGCACACAAACAGAGACATTCCAAACTCCTCCTGCCCCTGCTCTTGCTGCTGTGCCACCATGGCCCACAGCACACCCCTCTGGTGCCAGGGCTGATGTCCCTGACAGCTGTGCTGCCCTGTGTCCCTGTCAATGAGCATCCTGCTGCACTGACCTGCACCCCGGCACAGCCCTGCCCATCGCCCCCCGTGGGCATGGGCCCTGCTTTGGAGATGCCAAAAAGATTTTGGCTTTCTATACATTTTTCATATATCCATGACTCTGTAAACTGCTACTATATCCTTAACTAACTCCAGTCCTTTTCCTACCCTTTCTCTTCGATCTTAGATCAGTAAGCTCACCTTCTTGGACTCTTATTTAGTCTTGCCTCTAGAGTTAACCAAGGATGGTTTATTTTTTCCATATATTGTAGACATAATAAATGTGGGGCTAGAAGATGGTGGGGCAAGGGGGGCTTCAGTGGAGGGCAGAACCAAAAGGGGGGGGATTGCTTAATTAACTGCTCCACTAATTGGATAATTTCTGTAAAGTATTTGTTAAACTTATAAAATTGTTGAAGTCCTGTATCCCGTGTGCATTTTGCCATACTTACACCCGGAGGACCTTCATTAAAGGTAACAGCTTTTTATCATCTAAATATTGTTTGGCTCTTGATTTTGGGCATCCCTGGGTGCCCCTGTGGCCCTGCAGCTCTGCAGCCCTGGCACAGAGCACCCTGCTCAGCGTCGAACACGGCACACACCTCACTCCTCCTGCTCTCTGCTTCATGCCATTGAAATTCCTTTCATTTAAGCTGGAGATCTACCCACGAGTACAACACGTGCAATCATTATAACCAGTTTTGTTTCAGCTATGTACAGATGCCAAGCGAGTCCCACTCCTTCGCTCACAGTTTTTTTAAACTTACTTTACTGGCTGAAAGCGCCAAAGTTTGCATTCTGCATCTGTGTGTAATTTTTTTTGTCTGCTTTTTATTCCAAGTTTTGGAAGGATAGAGTATCAAAACAAAACAATAAAGAAGAAGAAAAAAAGAATAAGCAAACAAAATATTTCCCACTGAATATTTTCATTCCTTCAAAAGCAATGCTGCAATGGCTATGGGAGGACAGTCGAAACATAGCAGTCAAATGACTTTCACTGAACAACTGTGCTTTTTCAGGGAACTCGAGTTTGCTGGATGGAAATATAGCCCTTCACACATTGCATGCTGCATATGGAGAGTACAGTTTGCAAACTCTGTTTAATTGAAGTATGAAAGACTGTGCGGCACATGCATGAATGACTGTCAGCTGTGTTGTGAACCGTGTGTTGACAGAGCACAGAGGCTGAAGCGAGGGCTATGCAAGGAGACAACTTCTCACCTTTTGGGTAACTCCCAATAGCGAAAGGATCCCACTACCCAGTGCCCAGCCTCGGTACCAACTGTACAAGCATCTTTACAAGCCCATGCTGAGTCGTGATCCTGCACTGGGAGGTTCTATAGCTCTTACATAAAGTGTGCCTATAATAGAGGTAATGGTTTCACTTTCCGAAACCCTTCGCGAAATAGGACATTAGAAATACTGTTTGATATTCACACAACCACCAACAGAAGCCTGCATCAGGTGCCCATCAACAAAACACACTTGCTTAAAATTGACAGGGTTCTGGGCTTCTTCTTCTTCTTCTTTTTTTTTTTTTTTGGTTTAGTTTTTTTGTTTCCATCCTTTCTTAAAGAGAAAAACTTTGGCCCAGAAGCAAAAATGTAGTAACCCTCGTGTAAGCATTAGTTTATTGTGTACCAAAGAAAATTACATCCTTGAGGTCTTGGAAGGCACAGTTATACCCATTTTGCATATATATTGTGCATTACTTGGGGAGCTGGGTGGGGAGAAAGACTGTGTTGTACATATTTGTTCTGGCTATTGTTTATGCAGGTCTGACTGAATGAAGGAACAGTGGGTATCATTTCAATTTCTGATGTCAACATCAAATTACTTATTTAATTTCATGCCTGGCGAAGCATTGTATAGCTACACGCAGAATCATTTCACTTCATTTGTTATGCTGTGTTTTCTTGGCGATTGGCTTGCCTTCCAACTGACAGCTTTAATTACGACATGAATTTGATTGCGCTGCCGAGGAATTAACATAATGCAACAAAGCATTTAAGCACCCAGCCTCAGACACACAAACACACACATCCCCACCCTCGCAGCCACACGCACACAAAGCGCAGCCACTGCTGCTGAGCAGCTCCTGGCACAGCACACAAACACACGGCTCTGCTCCTCTGGCTCCACTCCACACACAGCCAAGATCACTGGTGATAATTCTGGCTAGGGAGCAGCACTGAGGATTTCAGAGCACGTAACCCAAACACCGTCCCTCAATTTGTCTTTGGCTCTGTACAGGTGGTGGGAGGGATGGGAGACAAAAGATTTGAAAATATGCTGTATTTGGGGCTGAAACCATGGGCTGCCCACAGGATTACACTGCTGGAGGGGTGTAGACTCTTCCTGAAGCAAACAGCAGCAGGCCTGGTGGGCAGGGGACTGCAGGATCTCAGGACTTGACCCTCATTGTGGGCACCTCGCTGTGGCTCCTCTCAAGCACAAAGAAGCCAGCGCAGGAGGAGCACACAGCTGCAGACCCCTGGGAGCAGGGGAGCACTCAGGAGGAGTGCAGCAGCTTTGATGAGCTTTTTTAAGAGCCCAAGAGAAGACCTTTAACACAGGCATGAATGGGAAGATTCCTGTCCCACTCCCTGTTCAGGAACTGGAAAAACATTTCAGATAGAAAAGTGCCAACTGCAGCAAGAGGTGCTGAATCCCATCCAATGACCATGTGGGAGAGGCTTTTGCTGTCCATCCCTTCACTGAAAGCCTGCAAGCAACACCAGAGGCAGCAGCAGGGCTGATCAGGTAGATCAGGAATTTAGGAATGTGCTCCAAAGAAATCAGGTACTTTCATTTTTGATTAGCAAAGAGGTGGCTGAACCCCTGAATACTTGGTGCCTTTACCATCCAGGTTAGCTGTAACTCATGTTTTCCTCAAGTAAACCTCCTGGCTGTTTTGCAAAACATGACTAAAATGTATTCCAAAGAGGGAGGAGTCAATTAAAAATAAATACATACAAGAAGATAAGGAAAACAAGTTGACTGAGCTCCAAGCTGAGCAAAAGAGAAAGCGCTGCCATCTTGTCTCCAAGCAAGATCTCAACAAAATGAATTCTACTACTGGCAAGATTTTGATGAGATTAAACTGACTACAGCATCCTATATATAAAGGAGGAGCAGCTCTCCAATTTCTCTTTAAGGCCCCTGGAGCTACCTCTGCCCATAAAGGAAAAAACAAGTTGTCATTCCTAAAAAAAAACCTATATAGAGGAGAAAGGCAGAGAGCCATGGGTTTATGAAATTCAGAGGGAGAGCTGGATCAGGGCACTGCTTGCACTGGAGCATTTGAGCAATCATTATCCCTAATCTAGCAGAGGTCAAATTCTCTGCTAATTATGTTCTCTCACAGAGGGGTGGGGGTGTGTGCACACGTGTGCGAGGCGAGGACAAAGAGAGGAGTTGACAGAAATCAGTCTCACTGCATTGCATCTGACAGGAACGGAAGATATTCCCCTTCCTACTGTCTGATGCTATTTCAAGCCTCATTATGAGAAAAGTCTCCTGTTTAACATGGTCTTTTCATTGAATTATCTTCTTTTCATTTTTGCCCACCTCTCGGAAACGCTGCGAATTACCTGCTTGGATCTCATTAGCCTGGAAGGAGTCACCCCTTGTAAACACACTTTGCATCACCCTGCATTATCCAAGGACTGCAGGTACATTTACAATAGGCAGAGTTGAAAGATACCTGACAGGAGAGGGGATGAAGGCACTGACATGTCAGTTTGCAACTGGATATTCATTATCCCCTCTCCCTCATTCTGCATCTGTCACTGAGCTCTCACTTAGGCTCTGCACTAAGCTCTAACGTTCCTGTTTCACCAGCCTGCTCAAACTGGGGATGGGAAAATGGATCATCCACTCGGAGAACACGCACTTCAGCCATTATCCGTATTTCCATTCAGGAGCCATACTTAATCTTACAGTGCTGCCAGGTGACAACAGTGGAGGTTCATTACATTTCATGGCCAAAATTTGCTCTCTGACCTCAGGGTTAATCTGCCTGCAATGCTTTATATTTTTTGTTCTATCTTCTGTTGGGTACACAACTTTTTTTTTTTTCCCCTGAGAAAATAATTGTAAAAACAGAAGCAAAGCTTCAGAGAAAACTTACTCTGGTGTCTGTAGCTTTTTCTGGACAGTAAATAGTGGGCATCATTACACATCTGACTTCTTCAAAAAGTATTACTTAACCATTTGGAAGGTCCTGTCATTTCAGCACAAGGGGTGTCTGACTGGGAGAGGGGCAATGAGATGGACAGCTCTGAACTGATGGGATGGACAGCTCTGAACTGACTTTGGGATGGGATGGACAGCTCTGAACTGACTTTGGGATGGGATGGACAGCTCTGAACTGACTTTGGGAGAGGGGAAATGGGATGGACAGCTCTGAACTGACTTTGGGAGAGGGGAAATGGGATGGACAGCTCTGAACTGACTTTGGGAGAGGGGAAATGGGATGGACAGCTCTGAACTGACTTTGGGATGGGATGGACAGCTCTGAACTGACTTTGGGAGAGGGGCAATGGGATGGACAGCTCTGAATTGAAGGAGCCTGGGGAAGGCCACCACTGACCCAGGCACACTGAGAGCTGTCTTGTGTGTGTTTTTCAAATCTCAGCTGAACTGGTAATGTCAGACCAGAGAGACAGTGCTGGTGTTGCAATGAATTATCAAAGCAGAAAGGAACTTCCCTTATTAAGCAAAACATAAATTATGTATAACACTTTAAAATATACATCTCCACATATATTTACATAACATTTCTTCTGAGCAACCTGTGAATCCCTCTGTCCTCTCTCGGGTGCTCTAGGGAAGTTGTATTTGCTCTCTACTTCCTTTTAATTTGCCACAGTGCCAAGACAAAGGAAAAGTATTGTAAGAACATCAGAGAAAAACTGGATTTGATGAGTGGAAGGGGAACCAGGACTCTGCTCTCTCTGCCAGGTCTGGCAATGCAATGCTGTGAGCTGCTGAGAAGCCCAATAAACCTCAGAGCTCTCCACTCAGTACACTGCAAGGGAATGACAAAGTTAAATTAAAACCATGTTTGTAAGGAGCTGTGAAATTTTTTGCTGGAAGGTGCTGTGTAACTGTGAAGTTGGTTGCAGTGACTTCCCAGCTGCCACAGGGCTCAGACAAACCAGGATGATGATGGTGACAGGCTGACATTGAGCTGCCATCCACTGCTTCCTGTACAGAGCATTTCCTTATTACCTCCTCTGGTTTCACTCTCCTCTTCCAAAGAGATCTTACAGCCCTGAGACTGACCTCAGCTGACAGCTATGAAGGGCAGGCTCTGAAGTGTTCAGCTGAATGTTATCCATAAAGGCTGGCTCTGGGGAAGAAATAGACCTCTAAAATAATGTGACAAAGGGATGTGGAGAGAGAGTGCTACAGATTTCACACTTTCACAGAAAGAAAAAAAAAAAATCAGGCATCTGTTCCAGTGATATGTACAATTCAGCAAAAATTGCTAGCTGTGTGCCTTCAGGCTTAAATTTGCACAACGAAATGTATCCTTTAGAAAGGTATTTCTTTTAATGCCTGCTCAGTTCAGTTTTATTGGATTGGCCTATGGAGGACTCCATCTGGTATCTGTCATCCAAATCTACACAGACATGCTATCGATAAAATCCCCATTTCCAAAATGTGGGCTAGTTAAAAGTAGGGCCAGACTGCTGGCTGGTACAAATTGGGCTGACTGATGTAGCTATCCATGCTTTTTACCAGCAAAGGATATGACCTACAAAATCCCCAATTTAGATACTCTTTTGGGACAGGGCTTTCTTTATATTCTGTGCTGTAAAGCATGTGGCACAGAGGACAGGGAGCCATGATTAAAACACTCAAGGATTGTGATGGTACACATAGTAAATAGTAATCTAATTGCAGCAACAGAAAGATTTCTGTGGTCATTGCTCTGTCAGAACAACTCGTGTGTCACTCGGTGAATGACCAGAATTCTCCATGGAGAAGAACGCTCTCCACAGGGCTGCCATCTCAGACCCTTCCACAGCACTTCAGGTAGAACAATAAAAGGCAGAGCTTGTGCTATTGTTGGCCATGTTATATCAATTCATTAATTATAAGTCAACTGAGTCTCTCTAGACACTCAAGTACTTCTCATAAAGACAGTATGTAGCCCAAAGAAACACATTCTTTCCCTCCACAGCTTGGGGTAAAAAGAGGCCATCTGACTTCTCAACTATGCAGAACATTTTAACTTCATTAACTGGCCTTCAGCTGTTTCCAAAGAGCTGAGTGTTTGCACACAGAAAGACATTGTATCAAACTTTAAGAAGTTTACTGAACCGGCCACTAGACCTAAGTTGCCTCTTCCTCTCCCGAACCCCCAAAGCGAAGATTTTAACAAGGAACCATCCCAGAAACTAAATCCAGCTATGCCTCACACCCCTGGGGGAAGTCCAGCAGGGTTACCCCGAATTCCTGCGCTGCAGGAGCTGCACTTACGTCGCTGAGCCTTTCCCGGGAGCTGCTCCGGTGGAAGCCCTTGGACTCCCCGCTGGCGCTCTCGCTGTCGCTGTCTCGGCAGCTGTTCTGGCCTGGCTTGAGCTGCAGCACACAGGAAACACAAAGACAGCAAGAGTTGAGCCTGGCTCAGCAAAGTGCCCCTGTCCCACTCTCCTTTAACCCCCCCAGGCCCCAGCACTAGTGGGGTCATGGCTCTGATGCACTGTCCTGGGCAACGTGTCCTGTGCCCTGGCACAGCCCATGGACACCATGGACACCGTGTCCTGTGCCAGAGCACAGCCCAGGGACACCATGAACACCATGGACACCATGTCCTGTGCCCTGGCACAGCCCATGGACACCATGGACACCGTGTCCTGTGCCAGAGCACAGCCCATGGGACACCAGGGACACCGTGTCCTGTGCCAGAGCACAGCCCAGGGACACCATGAACACCATGGACACCATGGACACCGTGTCCTATGCCAGGGCACAGCCCATGGACACCATGGACACCATGGACACCACGGACCTGTGCCCTTGCACAGCCCATGGACACCATGGATACCATGGACACCATGGACACCATGTCCTGTGCCAGGGCACAGCCCATGGATACCATGGACACCATGTCCTATGCCAGGGCACAGCCCATGGACACCATAGACACCATGGACACCATGTCCCTGTACCAGGGCATGGCACAGGGGCACACACAGGGACACCACGGGCACACAGCCTCCGTGGGAGCTCCAGGTGCTGCAGGCAGGACAAGGCAACACTCATGTCTCAAGACAATCACAGTCTGAGACCTTCATCTGGGAAACTTCTGGATTTCTCAGGGTATTTCTGCCATGGATGAAGCTTTTGGAGTTTGCATCACAGTGCAGCACTCAGCATCAGCTCCTCCCTCACTACAGCAGAAGAGCCTGGAGGACCTGAGATCAATGGGAGTCTCCCAGGGGAAGAAGAGGTCACCAGTCCAGAGAAGCCTTTCTTTTGCTGGACTAGCCCTGAACCACACTGCCTGGTACTCTAAACAATTCTCAACTAACAAACCTCAATGTTCATAAAGGATCTACTTAATAGGTATCAAACTGCTTTTGGTTTTCAAACCAGCTTTAATGAACTTTACTGCGTTGTAATAAATAAAAAGTACAAAAAACCCCTAAACTATATTTTCATTACAATTGAGAACACATCTGCTTTCTCTTACACTTTGGACTGTTCAGGTCACCACATTACACAGCAGTGTACTGAGAGAAACACCACAGACACCCATTACCTATGTCCATGACCACATATACACCTAGATATCAAGAGGAAGATATGATCCACATCTACTGCAGTGCTGAAAATGCATAGCTTTGTTTAAAGTATCCTTCTCTATGTTTTGCTTGAATGTATTAAATTTTTCATTTAGCCTTGCTGATACTTTGTTTGAACTAACTCTGGAGGTTAGTACTGGCAAGAAGTCTCTTTCAGAAATTTAGACTTAAAAACACAACATAAATACTGGAAGCAGAAGTAAATGCAGAGAAAATACTCGGTGAGGTACCTAATGAAATAATTTATGAGAGAACTACTACATTCACCAACACTCATATAACAAACACCAAACAAGTCCTGCTAACTTATTCTAATTGTTAATATGATGATGGTAAATTCCATTCAGATTGTACTGGGGCAGGTATTCATTCATCTTCATGCCATGACTAGAGACCAAAGGTTCCTCCTCCAACACTCTCCATCACCATTTTTCCCCCTCTTTCTTCTCCCTCTCATTTATTTCCAGTTCCCCCAGAAACAAGCACACACAAAAATTCACACAAATGCGCTTTTACAGGTGCACACAAATAAAACCTACACTTTGCTGATGTTTTCCCACTCTGTTCACCCACAGCCACAGCTGCTCCCTCCCAGGGTCACTGAATGGGCACAAAAAGTATCCTCACCCTCAGGTTATCACTTTCTCCCTACCACTGCCAGAGCAAACTGCATCTGCAAGTTTGGTATTTGTGTGCCACTTCTTAATCCCTTACTCTCCTCACTAGTAAAGGGCAGCTTTGGGTGCTCTCCATCAGTCAAATTAAAGTAAGGACATAAAGTCCACGAAACTAAAAGTTCCAACGCGCAACTGAGTGGCAATGCATGAGCACAACTGCAAAAAACCGGCACAGGCATACTCTCAGCTCAAAGAAAATGTAGCAGAAGGACCAGAGCGATTTGTCAGACACTTACAATTCAATAAATAAACGAAATATCCCACGGCTCAGCCAGAACATTTCCAGTAAAATGATTTTTATTTCCAATGGAACGGTTTATCGGTCAGATCTAAGAGATCTTGGGAGCAGTTCTTGGAGGCAGAGGGGAGGATAACGAATTCAAGAAGTCTTGCACTTCATATATAACTCACTGATCTTATCTAGAACCTCCGTGTCCTGTAATTTTATGGTCCCAAGTTTAAAATTTAACCACCCAAAGGAAAATGGATCAAGTTTCCCTGACTTGGTCTTTTGTCAACCTCCGCCCAATGATGGAAAAACTCTTACTGCAAGTGGGGTTTTAAGATTTTTTTTTTTCCCAGTCTCAGATTTTATTTCTAGAACCCAAATTTAGTTTGTGCACAGTCTTCACACATTAGTTATTTGCTAATTAATCATAGCAGTTTTATGATTCTTCTACATCATGAATTCCAGCTATTTACAGAGAAGAGAAGAAAAACCCAGCAGATGTCATTTTTCTAGACACAATTTACAAGGAGTAAGAGAATATGATGAAGATATCTGAGCCTGAAACTCTGTAGAAAAAAAGTGAACTGCATGGACTAGACAGCAAACTCAGAAATAAGTCCAAGTTAAGATTTATAAGCTTTCCATATTTTCTTATCTTTTTTCCAAGTTGAGTTTCTCCACGTGCCAAACTGTTGAGGGTTTACATTTTATTCCAGAACCCATCAATCTGTGTTAAATTAAAAAAAGTAAAGCATGGAAATGTGCCCGTTGTCTTCTCTTAAGAACCTAAAGTTACACTCAAACGCACATGAGAACACTTAACGTGGACAGGCCACGGGTCATTTCATTTCAATCTATTTGCACAGATTCAGCTGCTCAAAACAATGCTGCAACAACACAGTGCTGCTAAAAAGGTCCACAGATAACAGACTGGATCCTTAGTTACACTGTGTGCATCTGGTGCATCACCCTGGAGCTCACAGGAACCCTAAAATCAGTTTCCCCATAGAAATGCAACTTTCCTTGGAAAAAAATTAAAGTGCAATGTTGACAACTCTTGTTCCTCTACTGTTCCTGGCAGGATGCCCCATGCAAACAGCAACACCAGCATGAAAACCCCATTGTGCCTCCTCAAGGCACCTGGGGACTGGCAATGGTACTGAGGGAAGGGCTGGAGCTGTGCCAGGGAGGAACAGGTTCGATTTTAGGGAAAGATTCTTCCCCCAGAGGGTGCTGGCACTGCCCAGGCTCCCCAGGGAATGGGCACAGCCTGAGGCTGCCACAGCTCCAGGAGCTCCCAGGGATGCCCAGGGTGGGATTGTTGGGGTGCCTGTGCAGGGACAGGGGCTGGACTGGGTGATCCCTGGGGGTCCCTTCCCACTCTGGTTACTCTGTGATTCTACCCCACATTAACACAGCTTTCATCCTCTAATTTGCACCAGGCAGAGTGAACGAGGGTTTACAAAAAGTGTGCTTGACTCTGTGCTTTCTCTGCACAGTGGGAATGAATTTATCCATGAAGGGATCCATCTAAAGGGTCTCACAAAGAAGAAATACAGATGTTTTCTAAACTGAAAGCCCAAACCCCTAAAAACTCAGGGCATCTCTGGCTCACAAGGCACATGCACCGTCTCAGGGACTCCCCTAGAGAGAGATGGGGTACGTGCAGAAAAAGCACCTCAAGACCACTTGCTCGGGCTGAACAACACAGGAACTCGATCCTGGAGCACACCCACAGGTCCTAAACTTTTCTAGGTTTTGGTCACTCTTAGCATTGCATTTTTGGAAATCTTTCATTGTACTACAGAACCCGTTAGTTTGTAATGCCTTGGGATCTGCTGGAGGACACCAGAAGTGAGGCAGAACTGGATAAAGCTGTAACTTCATTTCTATTAAAGGAAAAGGCCAAAAAGCCCATTTGGAAGGGTGGCTGCTGGCTGAGGGCTGGGCTGGGGCTCAGCAGAGGGTTTTATTTCTGATTCTTCACTACACCTGCCCCAAACAGTAAGAGGAATAGGTCATCCCTGCTTTCCAAAACTGGATTGTTTGGAGGATTTTTTCTACCAGGGCAGTTTCCCCGGTGGGTGATGGCGGATTCCACTGCACCCCAGCCAGGGACAAAGGGCTGGAGGAATGAAGCTGAGCTGGGGCAGGCAGAGAGGGGCATTGCAATTTTTGTTGTCATTTTGACTACTCAAATGTATTTTTCTGGACAGCAAATTGCATTTTTTTCCCCAAGTGGAGACTGTTTTGCCCATGACAATAATGTGTGACTTCCTTGCCTTTACCTCACACGTTTCCTCTTCCCTCCCCTGCCCTGCTGAGGAGGGGGCGTGAGAGGGGCTGGGGGGAATTTGGCCTCAGCCACGATGTAGTTTGGAGCACTTGCTGCTCACGGGCTGAGTGACAGAACTTCAGTCACAACACTGCTGCCCTGCAGGGTATTGAGGAATGCAGGCAAAGCTGGAGACTGGCATGAGGGACCCAGACAGCGACAGGGACACTGAGGGCACGGAGAGGAGAGGCACAAGGTATGGAACACCAAGGCTGACCAGAGAGACTTGTTAAGGCCTGAAGGTCACACAGAAACCATCCAGAAATTATGAATAAACCAAAATAGATGCAGAAACATCAACATAAAACTGCTGTCATAGCAAGTGCTAACAGGAACTCTTCTTTCAGCCCACGGAGAGATTTTCAGGTGACTCGGAATCAAGCAGAACTATTTTTGCAGCAGGGAAACACTCAGCCCTACTTTGTGACAGCGAAAGTGCAAACTGAATATTCATGTGTGTCCAGGGAAAGCAGCTCTCTGCTATGCTCCTTCTGCCATTCAGTGTTACAGGGTAAAGCAGAGCTGAACTCTTGGGCTTAGGAGTGGGACAGACATGGAGGAACAGAGTTAGTGTGCCATGAGAGGAGGGGCACAAACAACACTCCTGAGGGTAATCCATGACAGCAGGGCTCTCTGTGGCCTCTTCTCTCAGACAGGAAAAGGAGGAAGGACAGAGTCCATCATGTTAAGAGGTGTAAGGGAAGATGGAAGGGCAGCTGAGCCCCAGACTCCAGGGAGCATCTTCCTCTCGGGACCACAGTTGGCTGTGCTGGATCCCTAAGCCACTTTAGGTAATTCCATAGCAGCATACAACAGAAAGCAAAATAAATAAACCTGCTGAGAATTTGGCAAAAGCCTTTTTCACAGAGCTTATATATCATGTCAAAAACACCCTAATGTGGCTCTCCTGAGATTTTTTTAATTTTAAAATATATTTTAAAAAATATGTAACTTAAAAAACCCCGCACCATTTGGCAGCAGTAAATCTATAGCACAGTTTCGAGGTGCCTGAGCTTCTGTGCCACATGGAATTAAAGGATTATTTCACTACATTATACTTTAAAGTTACGAATGCTAACACCTCTCCCTGTTACAGCACAGCCAGCAAGCAGAGCCTTTACCAGAGCCCTAAAGGAAGGGAACACCTGCTCCTGAGAGATGGCAGAACCCTGCTGTGGGGAGGAGAATTGCAGGCTTTCACTTTTGCCTGTCATTCTTTATTTGCACAGCTTTTGCAAGGGTGAGGCAGCCCCAGCTCCTGCCTGGGTGAGTGTATTCCCCAGCTCAGCTGGAGTCCTACATGTGCCATTAGGAATGCTTCCCAACCCCCAAAATCCTCAACAGCACAGCGCAACCCCACTCATGACAGGAGTTTGGGCACACATTTCCACCTGCTCCTTAGGGCCTGTCTCCCTTTGCTCTCTGGGCTTTTCCCAGCACAGAACAGGACTCAAGAGTGGGAATTTCTGTCATTTCTGGCAGGCACCCCCTTCTCCTCAGCGAGGCACACACGGATCCAGGCAGCAGCACAGACAAATCAGGCAACTGCTGCTGAGTGCAAGCTGCTCCAAAGGGCAGGGAGCAACAGCCTGGGAGAAGCCAGTGAGATCCCAGTTACCCCAGCACAGACCAGCTCTGCTGGGCCATCCCAGGCTCCAGGCAGGGACTGACATCCAGAGTGGCAGGGTGGCACAAAGAGCCCCTGCCCTGGCCAGCAAACACAGACCTGATGCGTCTTCAACCAGCCAGAAAAGAGCAGCAGCAGATTTCATGCAGAACTGAGTATCAGATTGCAAAGAAAACATATTTTATCTCTGATCAAGAACAAATCTGGCTGTATGAAAACAAATAAAAGGAGAGCTGCGTAGCAAGAAATAACCAGAAAACAACAGTGTAAATCAAGTGTTGTTACTTCTGATTTCAATCATGATTATTAACAGCTGTCATGTGAAAACTCCTATTTTATGTCTCTCCTGCTACTGACAGAAGTTAGACAAATACTCCTTATCCAGCACTCCCATGTCCCCCACAGCATTAATGGTGGTTCAACACAGTGGTTTGTGTCTGGAGCAACACCTCTCCACTGCACTTCTAACAAGGCCAAGCACATCACAGCTGCCTAAACAGGGAGCAGCACAAGGAAAGCAAATCAGAGGTGAGATAATGAGGAGGAAGAATATTTACAGCACATGAGTTTAGGCAGTAAATATGAAAAAAGAATTCACACCGTGTGTGGACTCTGAACATTATTAATACAAAGACATTTTTCACCTCAGGGAAGAAAAATCTTGTTACCTGAGACATACAATAAAACATTAGGAGAGGCTCTCTGTTTACCTCTTGATATACAATCTTATGGCAACCAATGCAGATGCTCCAAGGAATTGCCAGCTTCCGAGGATCCAGGCCTCCATGCCATCATCCTGGGATCTGACATCCCTACCAGAAATGAAACTTATTTTTTTTGCTTACCTGTATGGTAAAAGTGAGGTAAACCAACAAAGACAACATCTTATCTTTTGTCTCCTTGCTACCTTAAATTGGAAGAAAAAGTAAATTTCCTGTTCCAAAACTCTTTCTATGAAATAAAAAAACCCCAAACCAAACAAAAAAAAACCAAACACATGTGCATTCTTTCAATTTCCCGTTGGCAAAAAACCAAATCTGAATTGAACAAATAACTACAAACAATTTTCTAATCAGCTGGATGATACAGAACAAGGGTGTCTTTAACTCACTTATTCTACAGCACTGCTGGTCATTTCCTGCTGCCTCTGAGCTGCTCCAGAGTCTGCTGCTGCACTTACTCAACAAATCGGAGCAGAGGAACTCATCCCCCACAGCCTCAGATGGGGGAGATCCACCAAAGGAGCAGAGCTCCCCCCCTGTGCTCCCGGGGAGAATTTGGCTATTTAGCATTGTTATTGCAGACACACCAAGTGATGGGGCTCTGCTGGCAGGAGCAGGAGCCGAAGCAACACGGGCTAAGAATAAACAGCATCCTCGCCAGGCGGGGGTGTGGGAGGAAGAAACAGGCTTTTATTTCCAGATCCTCTTCTCCTTCATTATATGCTTGGGCAACCTTAGATCCACAGCACACAGAAGGTACTCTGAAGGAGGTCTGTAGCTCTGTTTTATCTAAGTTTCACAGAGAATGCAGCCCATCATTTTTTCTGTGCTGTTTATACAGAAATCAAAGATAAATTTGGCATAAACTCATCACACCCTAGAATCATACATACATTATACACCATGGAAAGTGTAACAGACTCGCTCTGTTCCCCAGCTCCTGTTAAGAGTGGTATGAAACAGCAAGCTGTTGGCAATTGCATCAAATGAAGCGTATTTCAGCACTCTTCAAAAGCTGAATTGCAAAAAAATATAGGCTTCTCCTGACCCTTTGCATTTTGATGGTTGCACAGTGAGAAACACGGCCTTTAAAATTACACCTTGCAAAGCTCTCCATTGTACCAATCAATCTGTGCCAGCAGCCTGCACAGCCCAGGCTGGGAGCAGAGCGGGATGAGCAGCCAGGCTCGGCTGCTTGGGCACAGCCAGAGCGGCTGCAGCCAGGGCGGGACCCAGCTGCCCTCCCAAGCTTTACCCAGCACTGCTGCTGAGCTTCTTTGTGTCCCAGCCTGCATTTCCAGGGCCTCCCTAGGCCCTGTGTAAGGGGAACTAGTCTTTGGTTAAAAACCACCTCCAAGAAACACAGCTATGTAGTATCACAGGAGTGCCATCCTTATCCGCATGGATATACATCCATCAACTTCCTCATCCATTCACCATCCGTCCATCCATCCCTCCATCCACATTCTGATCCATCCATCCATCCCTCCATCCATCCCTCTCTCCACATTCTGATCCATCCATCCATCCATCCATCCATCCATCCATCCATCCCTCCATCCACATTCTGATCCACCCATCCATCCATCCATCCATCCATCCATCCATCCATCCATCCATCCATCCTTCCATCCATCCATCTCTCCATCCACATTCTGATCCCTCCATCCCTCCATCCCTCCATCCATCCCTCCATCCACATTCTGATCCATCCATCCATCCCTCCATCCACATTCTGATCCCTCCATCCATCCCTCCATCCATCCCTCTATCCACATTCTGATCCATCCATCCATCCATCCATCCCTCCATCCACATTCTGATCCCTCCATCCACATTCTGATCCCTCCATCGACATTCTGATCCATCCATCCATCCATCCATCCATCCATCCATCCATCCATCCATCCATCCATCCCTCCATCCACATTCTGATACCTCCATCCATCCATCCATCCATCCATCCATCCATCCATCCATCCATCCATCCATCCATCCATCCATCCATCCACATTATTATCCTCACATGTTCAATTTCTGGCTGTTATTCAGCCATTTACATCATTTACACTTCTTGCTTCTGCTCTGCACATCCCCAAACCAGATTTTAAGTGGAATGGGGAGAGATATGAGCTCTTGCTATGGTGCCTGTCTCCCCTTTCCCCAGAAGTACCCAACAAGGAGCAGTGCACATGCCCTGGCTCCAACACTTTCCACCGGGAACTGCTTTTTGTGGTCCCATTCAGAGAAGGAAGAACCAAGCTGGCAATTTTACGCCAAGATTCCGTGTCTGTTTCAGAGCACGTGGCAATGATGAGTTTCCAGATCCTTGCTAGACCATTATCAGCTCTGGTTTTGGTGGTGACAGGCACAGGGGACTCAGGGCCTCTGTCCCAGCCTCATCCCTGGACCTGTGAGGAGTTCCTGTCACACAGGAAAGGTCAGGTGAGATAGGAAAGTGAAGGCAAACACCACTTTTAACCTGAATCTTTGGAAAGGGGAGAGAACAGAAATATTATCCCACTGAGCCCAGTGTCTGATACCCAACTTTCTACAGAAGGCCTCTGACTGCCTTTGAAATGTGTAATTTAGTGAAAGAACACTTAAGTAACAAGATCAGATTGATCACATGATGAACAAATAACAAATAGGCGAGGCTGAAAAACTCCAGAGCTGCAGCTGCACCTCTAGAACTGTCCACAGATCCAGCTAAGAGCCTCCACCCACTTTAATGAGGGGAAACACAACCCCAGGGTAGCTCCTGTAGAGCCCCACTTGGTCCAAGCCCACAGGATGGTTGCTCCTCATGTGCAGAGGAGATGGAGGAAGGGATGAAACCTTTTGGAATATCTACAGAGGTGAAGCAGCCTGAGAAAGAGCAGAGTGACTGTACTCAGCAGCTTGAATTAAGTCACGGTGAGAACCATCCTTTCCTTCCTCAAAGCAGACCACTAATGTGACACCCAGCTAACATTACAGAAGTAAATAAATGTCTTGGAGGAGGAAGTATCAGTATTCATGGGTGGACCTCGAGAAGCTTACCACTGCTAACGTAAAGGAGCCCTGTTATTTCATCGTTCAATACAAGCCCAGAATAAATATTTAATAATTTGGTGGCATAAATAACGATTTGAAGGTTGAGCTATTGGCTTAAAACTATAATACTATTTTAAGCCGTTTAACTGCCCAGCTAGATAAATTATTCAAGACTTAAAAGTCATCCTGTGGTCTCTGTACAAGGAGAAAACTAGGAAGTTGTAACAATAATGACAAAAGCAGGGCAAGATCAATCAAACCACATGATCGCTAACACAAACAAGCAGCAATTAAGCAGCAATCAAGGCCAATCTGACTGGGGTTGATGTCCTTTTATGCCAATACTCTCAGCCCAAAGAGCAAAACTTAATAATGTTTTGCAATTTATCAAGGGAGCCATAACTCTGCTCTCAGTGACTTGGCCAAGAGGCTATTATGATAGTATTTCTCTATAATTTAATAATGTGAAGGAAGGCGGGGGGAGAGGGAGTAAAAGCATTTTGACATATAACTCACATCTATACATATTGTATTTTCCTCTTGCTTGAATGATAGAAGCAGAAGTCACAACAATATACCTCAGTACCAATTTGTTAGCAGGAAAGGGAAGCTGAAGTATCTGGCAAAGAAAATCTATTTGAAGCAGCACAGAAGGGAAGGGAATGAAGCATCTGAATTCATTAGCAGCTGTCATTGATGTGGAGATGAGTTTAGTCATCACAAATAACTCAGGAGAAAAGCAAAGGGAGGAACTATTGTTGAAGTTGTTTAAATCTGGATTAGTTCTGACAGATGGCAAGGTGCCACTCGGGGGAACACTTGTGGTGCCCCTCCACCCTGTCAGAGGGGAGCTCTGAACAGAGTCAGCATCCCAGCATCTTGAGGGAAGCTCAGAACACACTCAGCTATCCCAGCGTTTTGGTTTTTCATTTTTCTTTTTGCATACCTCTCTTCCTCCCTCATCCCAAGCAATAATGTAAAATACATTGCAGCACCGTGCTTTCACCTTGGACTACTTTTGCCAATTAAAATAATGAGCCCTCCTGTCTGCAAATGTCAAAAAAAAAAAAAAAAAAAAAAAAAAATCTCCTGATCAATCTTGTAGTCTGTCCTCTGTCAACAGCGACCAAAAGTGATTTAATGCTTGATAGATCTGATGAGCTGGTTGCCTCAGTCCAAATCCAAAACTATCTTAATTTCCAGAAAATCGTTCTGCTGGGCAGCGTTACTCGTACCTGTGCTGGCAGCCTCAGCAGAGAGGTGGCATCAGGGTAAGACCCAATGCCCACCAGAATCCCAGGGGACAACTGCAGGACTGCCACCGGCTTCAAGGGATGCAGAAGCCATTTAGGGAACTGGGTGTCCACCATAAGTACTTGACAGATGGTTTCTGTGCCTAATACTGATAAAAACTCCTAATTTAACGTCTCTTTTCTATGCTTTAAAATGGTACTAACCTTACCCATCTTGAATATATAGTCATATATTAGATAAGTGGAGCTTTATTATTGTTTCAAGATAAGTGCAAAAAATCTATAATAGAGGACTACTATCAAATTACAGTTACTTGAATTAATCCTCATCCTGGCATTTAATAATTTGTAAAGTGCTTATTCAGAAAAAGGTCAAAAATCACTTGGAAAGATATGTTAATGGCTCTCTAAGTAATGTTTAGACTTGCTGAATAAATTTTCACACTTAAGTCACGTATAACAAGCATTACAAGATGTATTATAAATCGTGCTCTTCACACTGGAGCGCTGTGTGTACATACATGTTACAGCCTCCCCAGCAGACAGCACTTCAGCACTGAGTCAAATTCACCTCAGCTGAGGAAAAAAGTGAGCTTATCCTTGCTGTTATGCCAGAAACAGATTCAATTTATGCTCTCATAAAGAGGAATATTTACCTGAGTCAGGACCTGCAGGAGCCCATTGTTGTTTATTTACATGATTAAAAAACCCATCAGAAATGATAACCCAAATAACTGCCAACCCCCAACTTCCCCAAAACTCAGCCTTAAAAAAAAATAATTCAAAAAAGAATAGCTGTAAATAATTGGAAATGGAGGAAGACAAAGCCCTGTGCTGATGGATCAACATGGAACCCCCTCCATGCTTTGAAATATTTGGGCTTTAAAATGACCCACAAGACTTAAAAACTAAGTATCAGCATGTGAGAAAGTACCATATTACAGTTTAAATCAACCATTATACAGGCTCAGCAAGCATCAGCACGCTCCTTCCATGCACTAAAAAACGTCAACTTCTCCTTGGTGAATAATAATTTGTGAAATAAAGCAGGCATGCAAAATATGGGTGGCAGGCAGCAAATGCTGAGATTTGGGGCACCAAGGTGTTTTAAAATTGTTTTTCACTTTTGCATCCAGCATCTACTGAAATCTCAACAGATCAAAGTTTTGCAGACAAGGAAAAAAAAAGCCTACAAAATTAATAACTATTTAAGTATTCTGTTTCATCATGATAACAAACAGATGGTTTTAATATTCTAGAGGCTAATTTCTGAACAATTAAAAACACAGCAAGACATTAACATCTAATGAAACATTTTAACTACCAGTATATGCATCTGCCATTAATTTCCACACAGTAAGGTCTTGGTTCTCTTCAATCTGTTCTTTATTAAGGAAAGTTTTTCCACTCTGAATTTAGTGAAGTAGAGAATTAACAACTGTTTTCAATCAGCAATCAGCATGATATTTCGCCAGTGTGCATTGAAACCGTCCACACTATCAGACATAAATTTACTCCTATGATGGCTTTGATCTGCACACTGAGTGGAGATGTTAGAGGGGAATTAATTTTATAATTCCATTTTCATTTAGAACATAGGAATTAACCCCTCACAGATCTCATGTCCCTTTTTAGCTACTATAGATAAAGGACACCTACTTAAAATGTTGTGCCTTACACATTACTTACAACCCAGCCAAAAATAAACTTCTTTTTTTTTTTTTTTTTTTTTTAATCAATGAAAGCTTTCTCATGCAAACCATATGGAAATAAAGTTCTTCAAAGGACAGGGGAATCCTATATTTATGAGCCCCTAATTTATATTTCCTTTGCTCATCTGTGATAAGAACATGGGGTAGTATTCATCAAAGCTCTACTCATGCAAACACTAGTTGCTATTAAAAAAAATTCTATGCCCCATACAAGCTAATTCCTGTGTTCCCTCTTCAGATATGCTGCTTAGAACTGCTGATTAACTTTTCTGCAGGTTTTCCCCAATTTAGCAGGGCATGATTTAAATTAAGCTGAGGCAAGTCCTTCTCTGCGCTCCCAGGGTGCAGCAAAAGGCTGATGTTATTCAATATTTGTTGTCATCGCCTGGCTACTCTAGGAATGAAGCCAATAAATAAATATCTTGAGGAATAACTCCAAACACCTCCCTGTGGGGCTGGAACACAGGCTCCCCATGCATTAAACACGTAGGCACCTCTCTGAGTGTCTCTGGTTTTCAAAAGGGTTAATTTAGCAAGGAACTGGGAATGATTCTAACAGAAACCACATTCTGTCCACGTTCCTGTTTTGCTTTTAATCATGTAATTTATGTAAACATGGAATTGCAAGGCTAAACTAATAAACATTGAAAAAAGCCTTGAGAAAACATAGATTTAGGGAAGGAGCCAGCTGCAGGACTGTGCCTCCTGGATTCACTTTGTGGCGTTCAGAGGGGATTTCATGGCGCTCCAAGAAATGTTTGTACTGCAGTTAAGGAGAACAAGAGACATTCTGGTTACTGCTTCAAGTCAGGAGAAACATGGCCATGAACCTGGGGCTTCTACCTGCAGACTGATCCGCTACCAAGGGGTATTACCTGCTCCATCTCCCTCCCTCTGATTTACACCAGAAATAACATTATGAGCTCAATGCATTTCCAACAATAATTACGTCTTTCCATAGAAATTTCTGTAACAGACATCTAGAGCAAAAACACATCCCATCCCTGTCACACCCTGCTCTGAGTGCCTGAACCCCCTCAAAGGCTCGGCCTGAACAAAGCTGGCTCTGCCTCAGTACTTGCTATTTTCCTTTTTTTTTTTAAATAGGCTATTACAGGTTTAATGCCAGATCCAGAGAGGCTGAGAACACCCACAAACCTATTTGGAATTTGGATTTCCAAAGTCTAAAACCAGAACAGTAGTTAGGTAAGAAAGGACATGAAAGATTATTTATTTGACTTCAAGCACTGTCATCACTATGAATTTTGGGGATTAGGGCTGGGAGTTTCCGATGTGCCGAGCAGAGGCAGGGGTGTAACCTCACTGAAAGACAGTGAGCTCTTGGCTCAATTTAGATCCACTTTGGGGGCAGTGAAATATGGCTGAAGTGGGGTCCCAGGAGATGCCAGATGGGATTTCAAGAGACCCTTCCAGCCAGTCATATCTGGTTCAGAGAAATGTGCACACTGAAATGACTGCACTGGGAGTTTGCCATGTAACCATTAGCTCTATAACCACCATTAATATACCTTGGAGGCTTTGCCTTATTTTTATATGTCAGACGGTTTCAGGCTAGCACTGCATTTAGTGAGGAGAGCACAATATTAAAATGTGACTTTCATACTTTTTTATGCTCCAAGTGCCTGGATCTACTCTTGGCACACTACAAAAATAATACTTTTATGATTCAGTTTTTCCATGAAATATTTATAATACAAGTATTGAGTGATGGAAGTGCCAGAATATTACGATTGCTGCACTTGAATTCCCGGAGATTGGAAGCTTTTGTTTGGTCTAGCAGCGTGAAGGAAAAGCGTCCTGCTAAACATCTGTCTCTCCCTGCAGAACCACATGGGAAATTAAGATTTGGGGGCAGCGCTGACTGAAGCATTGGAATCCTCAGCTTACCCACTGCAGCCTGAGTGCTGAGGAGTCTCAGCACTATAAAATCACAGCAGAGGAAGGTGCAGACCCAGGTGGTCCCCCAGCCCTGAGCCCAGAAGGACCCGGGGTCCCTGCATCCCTCCTGACAGGCAGACACTGAGCTAACCCAGCCCAAACCTGCTGCAGACACCCAGTGAGCTCTGCAGTGCTGCAGCTGCATTGGTGCAGTGCTGCTCTGCCTTCCCCTGCAGGAGTTACCTCCATAGCCCCAGTGCATCTCCTGCCTGCAGCGTGACCTTGTCCCGTGTCATGGATGTGCACAACACATTTCTCCTCTGCTCTCTGCAGCACCTTCCTGTGCTTGAAGACTGTTATCAGTATCTCCACTCCCTCTTTTAAAATTAAACTGCCCCAATTCTTCCAAGCCTCTCTCGCAGACCACGCTTTCAGACTTTCTCCATGTACTCCACGTATTTCTCGCACCGATTATTTCCCATTCCGAAGGGAAGCTCCTGCAAAATCCATTTGGAAATACCGAATCATAGAAATCATACTGATGCAAAATGACTATTAAATGAAATACGTAAGGATGAAATGGGTACTGAAGGCTGTGGCCTGCATTTAGCCAACTGAACTGGTCAGGCAGGTTCACTTCTGGGTGCCAGCCTTGAGACACCTGAAAATATCTCAAGTGATCACCTGAAGTGTTCTCAACACAAACCTTTTGAATTTATGCTGCTATTTCCCTCCTGGAAGTGCTGTTAACTTCTTTTTAAATAATACCAGATCTGTAAAAGATATTTCCTGAATGAAAGTAGTTACAAGTATGGATGCAATTTATAGAACTCTTCAGGAGAGGCTTTGTTTTGTTCACTGCACTTTGATTTAGATCTCTCCTCATTCAAAACCTTATCTGAAACAGGTCTTTTTCTAAATATAAGCGTTTTCAATAGAAATTTTTCTTCTTAGTAGTTTTTTTTTTCAGGGACCAAGTGTAATTCCTCATGATGCTTCCACAGCTGGAACTCATCTGCTGTAAGAAGCTGTTGTTGAAGTGATCTGGAGAAACACTTCTCCAATCCATTTTAACAGCTTTCAAAGATTGCTCAAAGATGCTCAACAGCCACGTTTTCCTTGCCAGGCCCTTCTTCCTCACTACTGCATTTAGTTACAGCAGGAGCACTGAATTAAATTAAAACTTAATTTGCCACTCACACAACAGCTAAGACAAGGAATGACAGAAGGAGATGTTGATGTTTCTGTGACAGGCTGAGGATTGCCTTTGAGAGGTCTACATGAAAACTACCATGAAAAAGGAGGAACAGGAGGGAGGCACGGGAGGAGATGCTGGCTGGGTGAAAGGCAATGCTATTACCTTCTTTTTAAGGCCACAGAAATGCCACGCTGTCAACCTCTGGCATCCCCCGGCAAACCATGGCAACAGCTGCTGGCTCTGTAGTAATAAACTGAACCAATTTAATAGCTTTTATTGTTCTGCTGTGATGTTTGAGCGCACCACTTCTTTCCTCCCAGGACTCCTGAGCCCGCAAGGGCAGCAATGAGAGAAGATCTCATTTACCTAAAAGCGCTTATAAATTTTTAATTTGCTTTAACAAGTAAATTAACAAGTCCCTCATTCAGGCAAGTTTTACGGCCTCTTGCCACTTGGGGAGGGCCATAAAAGTTTTATAGATAATCCAGAGCTACCGAGATTGCTCATAATAAATTGTCTGTTTCCTGTTATTTTATCAAACCATTGGGCTTCTAATGACTTAAAGTCACAGCTTCTTTATATCTACACTTTTTATGAGCCCATATTTATAAACTGTAAAGAATATCTTAAATTATACAAGGCCCCTGCTAATCATTACAAAGCCAGTTTTTTATTGGAGACGACCTTTTTGCTCAC